>NC_069505.1:1507696-1697696 GCF_027579735.1 Bombina bombina
TGTAATGTTGGGGGGGGGGTATAGTATGTTTTTTTTTACAGGCAAAAGAGCTGAAATTCTTGGGGCATGCCCCGCAAAGGGCCCTGTTCAGGGCTGGTAAGGTAAAAGAGCTTGTAATATTTGTATTTTAGAATAGGGTAGGGAATTTTTTATTTTGGGGGGCTTTGTTATTTTATTAGGGGGCTTAGAGTAGGTGTAATTAGTTTAAAATTGTTGTAATATTTTTCTTATGTTTGTAAATATTTTATTATTTTCTGTAACTTAGTTCTTTTTTATTTTTTGTACTTTAGATAGTTTATTTAATGTTATTTATTTGTAGCAATTGTGTTTAATTAATTTATTGATAGTGTAGTGTTAGGTTAATTGTAGGTAATTTATTTAATTATTTTATTGATAGGGTAGTGTTAGGTTTAATTATATCTTAGGTTAGGACTTATTTTACAGGTAAATTTGTAATTATTTTAACTAGGTAACTATTAAATAGTTCTTAACTATTTAATAGCTATTGTACCTGGTTAAAATAATTACAAAGTTGCCTGTAAAATAAATATTAATCCTAAAATAGCTATAATATAATTATAATTTATATTGTAGCTATATTAGGATGTATTTTACAGGTAAGTATTTAGCTTTAAATAGGAATTATTTATTTAATAAGAGTTAATTTATTTCGTTAGATAAAAATTATATTTAACTTAGGGGGGTGTTAGTGTTAGGGTTAGACTTAGCTTTAGGGGTTAATACATTTATTAGAATAGCGGTGAGCTCCGGTCGGCAGATTAGGGGTTAATAATTGAAGGTAGGTGTCGGCGATGTTAGGGAGGGCAGATTAGGGGTTAATACTATTTATGATAGGGTTAGTGAGGCGGATTAGGGGTTAATAACTTTATTATAGTAGCGCTCAGGTCCGCTCGGCAGATTAGGGGTTAATAAGTGTAGGTAGGTGTCGGCGACGTTGTGGGGGGCAGATTAGGGGTTAATAAATATAACATAGGGGTCGGCGATGTTAGGGGTAGCAGATTAGGGGTACATAGGGATAACGTAGGTGGCGGCGATTTGCGGTCGGAAGATTAGGGGTTAATTATTTTAAGTAGCTTGCGGCGACGTTGTGGGGGGCAAGTTAGGGGTTAATAGATATAATACAGGGGTCGGCGGTGTTAGGGGCAGCAGATTAGGGGTACATAAGTATAACGTAGGTGGCGGTCGGCAGATTAGGGGTTAAAAATTTTAATCGAGTGGCGGCGATGTGGGGGGACCTCGGTTTAGGGGTACATAGGTAGTTTATGGGTGTTAGTGTACTTTAGGGTACAGTAGTTAAGAGCTTTATAAACCGGCGTTAGCCAGAAAGCTCTTAACTCCTGCTATTTTCAGGCGGCTGGAATCTTGTCGTTAGAGCTCTAACGCTCACTGCAGAAACGACTCTAAATACCAGCGTTAGAAAGATCCCATTGAAAAGATAGGCTACGCAAATGGCGTAGGGGGATCTGCGGTATGGAAAAGTCGCGGCTGAAAAGTGAGCGTTAGACCCTTTAATCACTGACTCCAAATACCAGCGGGCGCCCAAAACCAGCGTTAGGAGCCTCTAACGCTGGTTTTGACGGCTACCGCCGAACTCTAAATCTAGGCCTTAGATAGCAAATGTTCAATTGTTGAGAAACATTTGATATCCTTGTTATTACAGAATTGACTTTTCGAATAATGTAAAAAATTTTTTTTTCGAAACTGTCCCTTTAACAACATTACATATGCTAACACATTTTAAGCTTGTTGCTATATCTACATGTACTTTGTCAAAAAAAATATTTGAAAATCACATTTATATTGACGTGTTAAATAAAGTCTATTTTCTTTAAGAGACATTATTGTGTTAATATTTTATTGTAACTATTTTTATTTTAACAATGAATATGGTTTAAAGTCCTTTTAGGAGTGGGGGGGTGAAATATGCTAACAAAAATATATTTGAAGATTAAACTATGTGGATCTCATACATGATACAAAAAAACAACATTTGCATTCAAGGGACAGTATCCTATATTTTTTACATAACTGTATGTAATAGACACTACTACAAACAACAAGATTAACATATACTGATAGCAATATTAAAAAGCTTCAAACACTTGCAAATAAAATAGGGTTAGCTATATTTTAAATATAGATGAACCACCATTACAACCGTAAAACACAATACCCCATCATTAACATATGAAAAGAACCTTTACACAAACTGGACAAAGCTGGAGATGGTACTCACATGAAACTCATTGGCTTTGCGAGGAGTAAGAAAATTACTTACATTTTATTACAACACAAGACAAAATAAACCTATTGGTTAAACAATGGACTATCTAACTAGAGACAAAATCAAATATTTTTATTTATAATGTGAGTGTCTAATGAACCTTTCATAAAATATACAACGAAATTACATTTAGAAGAAGTCGGCATCATATATTTAGCATATGATAAATGCATATTGATTACTTTATTCAAACACAATAGCGCATATTTATTAATTAGATATGTTCAACATTAAACACAACATTAATTTTTAAGAAAAAGGAACATTGTTGACAAACATATTAAACATGGACTGTAGAGATTTGCACTTGCCTAGAAATATCCTATGCATGAAAACATTTTGCTTTCGTTCGTTGATTCAACCAGACATCCAGCAAAAGAGAATGTGTTGGTCTTTATCAGCTACGGGTCAACAATGTAACATGATGCAAATAATACATATTCGCAAGCTTTTTAAAATTGCATGCAGTCACAAACGTTTTTAACGTGCACAAATATTGCGGGACTACGCAATCCAATCACACGTTTTTTTAACTTTACATGTGCCGTCTTAACATGGCGCTTCCTTGATCACGTAAGAACGCCATCCAATGAAAGGCACATTATTGATCACGTAAGAACGCCCAAAAAAAAAAGGCGCATCCTTGATCGCGTCAAAACGCAATCCAATAAAAGGCATATTCCTGATCACGTAAGAACGTCAGTCAATACAAGGAATCATTGGACAGCCTGGCAGGTGACGTCTTAAGCAACATGGCGCATCCGAGATCGCTGAAAAACCGCAGACAATACAAGGACTCAGTGACATCTTGGCATATCATTAAGAAACGTATTTATATTTTAGGAACTAGTATGTGTGTAGATTGCTATCTAGGAATGTCACCAAATTATGAATCATCTTTTCGGACTTGACTGTCCCTTGAACTATAGCTATGGTGTATATCTTTAACATTTAAAAGATACACATGAGAAATACATATGCCATTGATGTTTTAAGATATGTTTGGATTGTTGTTGAATAACAATAGTTATACATGTATTGATTAAACGTGTCATTTATTCAAGTTTAATTATGGTCAGCCTACCTATAGCCATATATGGGAGGAGATGTATTTTGTTAACATATTAGTTAACTAATATTCATCATCTACATTATTTGTATTACACACAGAGATTGATTTGGTTACACTTTGACAATAATATAGATTTGAAAATGAAATACAGGTGCTGTCAACATTACAATAAGATTGTTTATTAATAAAACTATATGTCCTTGTTCTTGTAAAAAGGACAAAAACGCTTTACAAATGGAAATACATTCATTTACAATAGTGATCAACATCACTTAAAGGGACATTATTTTGTTTTTAAAAAGAGCATACACATAGTCAATACTATTTAAATAAAATGAACACTTTACAGGGATTATATCATTGTATCAATACTCAGATCATTTGGTAAAGGTGCATCAATTCATGCAGAGTTTATAAATACACACATGGATATGAACATTTAAATATACATATATACACAAATACAAAAATATATATACATATATAAAGAAATTACTCTGCTAATCATAATCAGGCAATGATAGAGCTAAGAGAAAATAATATAAACACAAATAATAAGATTACATTGGAGATGTTAATCTTAAAGTCATTTACTATTGTCTTACATATATGATTTCATTATAACAAATATATTTGTTAGGTCCCTTTAAGGATAAACAACATAAACTAGAGCTTGCAAAAAATAACAGGAAGAATGAGGACAAAGATTTGTGAAATAAAATTTATTTTATTAGTATGTAAGAAAACATACACAACGTTTATAAATAATCTTGTAAAAATAAGGAATATATGAGCCATATGACAAGGTAACACAGTGCATCACAGTCCATGAAGAGAGTTGCCAAGGGCCAGCATAGCCTCATTGGAGACACATGACAAGGTAACACAGTGCATCACAGTCCATGAAGAGAGTTGCCAAGGGCCAGCATAGCCCCATTGGAGACACATGACAAGGTAACACAGTGCATCACAGTCCATGAAGAGAGTTGCCAAGGGCCAGCATAGCCCCATTGGAGACACATGACAAGGTAACACAGTGCATCACAGTCCATGAAGAGAGTTGCCAAGGGCCAGCATAGCCCCATTGGAGACACATGGCAAGGTAACACAGTGCATCACAGTCCATGAAGAGAGTTGCCAAGGGCCAGCATAGCCCCATTGGAGACACATGGCAAGGTAACACAGTGCATCACAGTCCATGAAGAGAGTTGCCAAGGGCCAGCATAGCCCCATTGGAGACATATGACAAGGTAACACAGTGCATCACAGTCCATGAAGAGAGTTGCCAAGGGCCAGCATAGCCCCATTGGAGACACATGGCAAGGTAACACAGTGCATCACAGTCCATGAAGAGAGTTGCCAAGGGCCAGCATAGCCTCATTGGAGACACATGGCAAGGTAACACAGTGCATCACAGTCCATGAAGAGAGTTGCCAAGGGCCAGCATAGCCTCATTGGAGACACATGACAAGGTAACACAGTGCATCACAGTCCATGAAGAGAGTTGCCAAGGGCCAGCATAGCCCCATTGGAGACACATGGCAAGGTAACACAGTGCATCACAGTCCATGAAGAGAGTTGCCAAGGGCCAGCATAGCCCCATTGGAGACACATGACAAGGTAACACAGTGCATCACAGTCCATGAAGAGAGTTGCCAAGGGCCAGCATAGCCTCATTGGAGACACATGACAAGGTAAAAGAGTGCAACAGGCACAACAAAAAACTGATAAAAAGGCCAAATGGCAACAATATAAATACAAATTCAACATGTGGACGGAGGATTATTATCTGCCACCATGGAGCATATCCAGATCCTCCACTTACTGGTCATCCTCTTCATTGTCCTGTGCATGTCCAGCTCCAGATTCAGGCCTTGAACGTAATTGCATAATTTCACGCAGAGTCAAGTCCTGAACCCGGAGCTGGGCCTGCATGGTGTCGTTCATCCCTCTCAGGACAGCTGCGTTCCTCAACACGGCCTGCTCTACTCTTGCTATCCCTTCTAGCATGAGCCATGCTGAGTCACAGCCTAAAATAAAATAAAAATTAATATTAAGGATAATTACACAACAGAATAAAAGATTTTAATACATACATTGTCATCATAAAGACAAATAATTATTTACATCAATTATTTTTCATATATTCTTTACACATGAATTAGGTTATTCAGACAGACAGAAATCATTAAAGGCTCATGTTACTCAAACATGTTGAACCCTTTAATTGGTTTTAGATGATCCACTTATACAGCTTGAGTGTATCAAATCTTGTTAAAGGATTTACATTGTACTTACATCAGCAATTTAAAAATTCAATTTAGACTGTGGTAGGCACACCTATCCTTAAACATTTTGGCATTGAGGACAAGCTGTGTAAACATAGCAACCAGAAGAAATTACATTCCCACTGGGTTAGACAAGAGATAATGTATCCACATTTGGACATAAAATTTTGGATCCAAGTAGTGGTGTTTGGTATATGTAGTGATATCCAATTAAAGGGACACTGAACCTAAATATTTAATGGACTGATTCAGATAGAGCATGACATGACAAATCTTTAGAAATTACACATATTCATTATATGTTTTAATTGTCAAGCTATATTTTGAATGCAAGAATGTTGGTTTTTATGGAAGCCAATATTTGTTGATGAACCTTGTTTGTGCATGCTGGTTGATGGATACATTCATCCAACAATAAAGAAATGATGGCCACATTTATTTTATTGTTTAAACTAATTATAGGAATAAGTTGTTTTCAATAAATATATCAAGAGAATGACGAATAATTCATAAGAGTATTCTATTATACATTGGCTTAACATTGCATGCTGGATTTGAATCACAATTTAACCAATTTAACTTCACTGTACCTTTAAGTATCTTATAAAGTGTATTTAGAATGATACTTACAGCTGTGCCTGGGAAGGACAATCTGACACCCAGGACAATGAAGGTTTAAACAGGGGGGAGGGATGGGATTGGCTCGGGGAGGGATGGGAATGGCTTGGGGAGTGGTGAGCTGCTGCTCCAGGGTAGGCCGTACAGCTGGGGAGTGGGGAGTTTGGGTCTGGGCAGCTGTACGGGCCAGAATACGGGGAGAGCGGCGAAGGGGGGTGTATGGGCGTTTTTTGGGAGGGACAGGATATGAAATATGGGAAGGGCTGGCAGTGGTCGGGGCATGGTCATGGGTTTGGTGATGGGAAGGGCTCTGGGTGTGTGCAGAGGTGTGGCCATGGTCAGGGGTGTGTGCACGGGGAGGGGTCTGTGACTGGGCAGGGGCGGAATCCAGATGACCAGAAGTGGTGGATCCATCTGAAAATGTAAAAGAAATATATTAACATCTCATACATCCTGACATCAAATCAACGCATTTAAAATTGATTATGTTTTCAATATACCTCGAAGTGTGTTTGAATCTGTAAACTATTCTGAAATGAGGATATGGTATCTATATAGGCACTCAGATGAATCTCAATGACTGTCTGTACAATGTGAAACTTATTATTGTGTTTTGGCATGGAATATGCATGTGACATAATGATGGCATGAATTATATATTCTTAAAAAAATATATACAAGCAGATTTTCATGCTGCCTGATATAGAAAGGGGGCAGTAGTGTATTTGAACAGACAAATAATATTCCTTTTTAAAGGGAAAAAGCTGTAGACTTTGAATGTCTTCAATAAAATGATTTCAAAAAAAGAAACATGTTGGAAACATGATAGATATATTTCACATACCATCAGACTCCAAGGCAGCCTCTTCCTCCTCCATCCCACATGTGACATCAATCTCTGTAAAACATAACATGTTGTGTACACCTTAAGATCAGATATTATAACATATGTTACTGTTGCTCAAATACGCACATCAATGTTGCATTAAAGATATACACACACAAAGTTATGATTTACATCATTTTGATGGAGCATACAAATGACAATAGATTTGTTATTGTCAATAAATCAGAATATTAATGTATTGTTTGTCTTAATGTTAAATTCATAAAAGCATAGTACATAGAACATTTAAGATTTCTCATGTGTGTATCACTTGATGACTGTTGTTAAAAAAAAAAAAAATTAAAAAAACATATGTTAGACATCTTATGAATAACAAATGTGTAGAATAATAAAGTAGAAATTATTAATCGCTCAATATAAAAAATAAATATATAATCAGAAGATAAATTCTATGATTTTTTATAATGTTATGCTTCATCGGAATCATGATCATAATATTGATTAGCAATACACCTTCAATTACATATAAATGAGTCAATGGACTTACCAGGAGACCGCAAAGGCGGCTCTATGTCACTGCTGGATTCCTGTGGGCTCCCCACACCAACTCTCTCTATGAATGATATAGATATATATTATTAAACACATTTTGGATATCACTAAATCACATCTGTCTAGAATTTTAACATTAATCAACTTTAAAATGTGAAGAATAGAGCAGTCATTACACCAGAAAATGCTTGATTGAATCAAGGGGATTCTGTAAACATATCTGTATTCAACATATGTTTAATGTCAGACTACATTAGACATCAAATTCATCTCAGATGCTGCTATTGCATATCTAAATATACCCAATGATCAATGTTCTTAACCCTTTAAGGACACAGCTTTCACTTAGCTCAATTGTTTTATGACGGAATAATTCCGTCATATGTCCTTAAGAAGTTACAAGAATACACACAAACCACATATTGAGGAGCATCTGTTGACAAATCTAAACAAACATGTGTCACATCGAGCCATTTTTTCAATGTACAGTAATCTTGTTTAGGACACAACACATATTTATCACAATACATAACAAACTTTATTATTACAAATATGTAATCATGGTGCTGTTAGAGTATGCAGATATATATAAAGTAACTCCAACAGATAATTAGATTTATATATCAATAGTTTTTAATAAAAATAATGTAATGATGAATGAATCTATTTTGTCTTAAAGGGACACTGACATGATTAATTTAAATAATTGATTTCTATGTTCAAACTGTAAAAAATGATTTAACATTGACTCCTATTATAATTCGAATGTTGTTCGATATTAATCTTAAAGGCAGATAAGGAATATTGGATTCAATAAATATTGTTTGTTGAAGGTATCCACCAATCATCAATATAAACCCAGGTTGGTCAACAAATATTTAGATGCACATAAACGTACTTTCTTTATTTTAAAATACATTTAGCAATAGAATATGTCACATATGATGATAGTATTATATTTTATGTTTATTAATATTGCATACTGTATGTGAAAGACAATATTAATAATTGTAGTTCAGTATCCCTTTAATCTAAAATTAAATAGATTCCACAATGTTGTTGTTTGTTAATGAATTATCTACTCCATATGTTGATGTAATGAATGGTATTGAGCATGCAATTAAAATCAAATATGTTATTTAAGTATATCCGAATAATTATATAATTTTCATCTATTAAATAGACATTACATATAAATATAGAACAATGTGTATTTAGTATGTAATGTTCATTCCATGTTTCTAAGACAAATGTCAATTAAAATGAGACATACCATACTGTGACAAGCCCTGGCTTGAGGATCCAGCAGCCACATCCATATCTGTAATATATTAAATGAGGATTGCATATCATTAATACTAATCATGCCATGTTTAAAATATTTACATTAATAACAAATCAATAGAAAAATATTAATCCTTTGGTAGTCCCATGAGTTAATAGTTTCCGCAATTAAATGAATGATAAATATATCCTGGACTCTTATTTTCAATCAGTTGTGTTGTTTACTGTATCTTTAAGAATATATGCTTGTTATTACATAATCATCAATTGATGGCCATATGTTATAATTTATTAGTATTATTCGTTTTTTATTAGATATGATATTTAAAATAAGAATACTGTATTCTTCACTAATCTAAGATTTTCCATTTAATTTTTAACAACATGTATAAAGCAATGCCACTTTCCGCAAACCCATGTTAACGTGGATGAGAAATGCCATTTTCGCGATCATTGCGCAATGATTCCAAGCGGAATTACGCATCCGTCATTTGACCAACATGTATAAAGCAATGCCACTTTCCGCAAACCCATGTTAACGTGGATGCGAAATTACATTTCCGCTCTGTGACGCATATTCTGTAGAGCGCAAGAAACATCATTCCAATTTCATGTATCACTAATGTAAAATCAGATATCTAAACATCATATGTAGTGTATGTTGTGAGATCTGTATAGGTTTAGTATCTGACTAAATACACATTTTGGATTTTTAACATTATAAATATTATATGAAGTTGGATAATTACCTGGTTCAGATTCTCTATCGGGTCCTCCCAGGCCACCGGACGGAGAAGCATCTGCCCTGTCCCCCGCGTCAGGACTTTCAGATCCCGCAGCTGGGAGGGAAGAAGAGGAGGCCGAGGATGGCGAGGATCTAAATCTTTTGGGGACCCGGAGATTGAGGAGCTCGCATAAAGTCACCTCATAAGGGAGTAGGTACAGTTTCCGCGGGGCCTTTCTTTGGCCCCCTCTTTTACGGGCTTGTACCCAGTCCCTTATGAGGTTGACTTTTTTCGATAAACGCAACCTCATATCTCCGAATCTCCTCATGATCTGATCCTGGGTCCTCTGGACGTCACACACCAATCTAACCGCATTGGTGATAGACTCCCAGAGGGCCTTCTTAACAGGCGCATCTGTCGAGCTCCTCTTGTTCCCAAACAGCTGGGGATAAAAGTCCTTGACGGCGTGGACCAGTGCAGCGCTCTCCTCCTTGGTGAACCTGGGAACTGACATGCCTGCTGGGTTGTCTTCTCAAATATATATATATATATAAAAATATATCTAGTACGCCTGCAGGCATTAGAGAACTGACAAAGATGGCAACGTGTAATGGACTTTTATATGGTGAAGTAAACATGAGATGCACCATGGGACAATTTATCTGTACATCTGATTGGATAAAAGTTTGAAATATTGTTATAATGTCTGTGAGACCATCCTGACTCAAGTTGTGTTTGTGTGATGAACTCTGATTGGCCGTTCCTTAATGTTTCATATCTTAGTAACTTCCTTACACATACCGCTTGGTGGTGCTGTAACTTCATTTTTCATGTAGACTTATTTGTAACTCATGGGCCTGTCATGCGGATATGTGTGACGCAGATTTAATATCCGTGATCCGTGAAATATTAATGATTAAATACTCTTTAAAATCTAATCCTGTCACATTATTAATGTTGTAGACATTTCTCGGTTTAATAACGGTCTGTTTCTTTAATACAAATACACATTTAATATTGTATGTCTTTATTGTTCTTTAAATAAATTGATTGTGAAGTATTGACATTGCTCTATTAAATGTATTTATAATGCACATTGATTGTGTGCTATTGCGTGACATTACACTAATGTTTAAATATGCTAATCTGGTGTTTGAAGATGCGTTTCCCACGCAATATTTATTAATGTTAAAATTCCGGGAAGAATGTCAGTAACTTTGATAATCTGTTTATAAATGTTAAACTACAGCTTTGTTATTCGCAAATAAACCTCGAGCTTGTATTTCTCTGAAGTGCTCATATATGTTATTGTGCAATGGCGTCTTTAGTTTTAAAGAGACATTACAAACAATTGTATCAAATGATCTGTAGAGATAGAAGATTGTTTAGACTTTAAAATGTAAATCATTTTCTCTTAGTATTTATATATCCTCAACATAAGAAATTTAAATGCACATGGTTGAGCCAATCACATAAGGCATCTCTGTGCATCCACCAATCTTCATCTACTGAGCCTATCTCGATATGCTTTTCAAGCAAAGTATGTCAAGATAGGAAGAGAAGTAAATACACTATTTCAAGCTCTTAAAGGGACACTGTCCAAACAAATTTACCATTGGTGATTGAGCATGAAATGTTAATCAACTTTATTATTTAATACGATTATCAAATGTTAAGTTATCTTGTTATGTTTCTTTGAAAATCAATAATGATATTTTATATTACGGACAATTGTTTAATAAAAACCTGGGTTGTCCTTGACGATTGTTGCATCAATTATTCCAAACAATCAAGTTCTGTCCAGAGTACTGAAGCAAATAAATTAGCTATTTACTGCCTTATTTCTAAAGTAATGATAGCAACATCACAATGAGCATTCATAATATGAGACAAGTTTTAAAGTTGATTAAAATAGAATACTCATTCAGAATGTATAAATCATTGTTTTTTTAAATGGCTACCTTTAAGTATATTTTGAGTTCATGTCCCTTTAAATAAACATTTCACAATAATGCTTAATATATCATAAACCTAGGCACCTTCCTTTTGCTAAATGAGTCTAACATATGAGTAAAGCAAATTTAGATTAACTTCTAGATTGTTTTACACACTGACTGAAATATATTTATTAAATGAGGTCTTTTTTAGCCTTCAGCGTAGAGGGACATTAAGCTATATGTTATGTATGCATTTTGTATCATAATCTTATATTTGACCAACTTAATATGTTTTGTTATTCAATCATTATATTGTAATTATATATATTCGTGGATTAAATACATCTCTACATAGGCTATTTTGATGCTGATTGTTGTTTGCATATAGATGCCTTATATCATTGACTAAGATATGTGCATTTATTTTTATTTTAACAAGTATATTTAAAGACTGAATGTAATTCTATAGTACATTCTAAATATGTTTAAATTCTTGTATGATATTTGTAACAATGTATACAAAATATACATTTTGAATGACCCCTTTAAGGACCCAAACATATTGTATTTTGATTTAACATTGACAAAATAAACTAAAGGGGAAATTACATTCTATATAGATATTTGATGTCTAACCCAAGAGGTAAGATTGTAATAAATACATAATATTACTAAGTATAGTTAAATGACTCCACTAGAAAATTACATAGATTAACCTGGCATCCAATAACTAATTATTAAAAATTATAAAGTTAAATGACCTACCATTTATAAATGTAATAATTGTAAAATATTTTCTAATAATGTTTTGAGATACCTAAGGAAGATACATGATCTTATACAATTCTTTTTACATTCAACAACACTGTCACTTTCATGTAATTGAACCACTTCACCTTATTAAATGTTAAAACAATCATAATATTAATACATATCCTAAATATTTTTAATATATACTTTTTCAATATAAAAGCATTGAAGAATATGACTCCCCAATTAATGTTAAAATATATCTTTTAATATTCTCTGAAGAATTTTATTTTCTACTATTAATGCATTATTTTCTCTTATGCATGTGCTTGTCAAATAGCCAACTACCAGTCATGGGAGTCCAAGTTTTATTTATTTACAGATTATATTGATATATATTAGAATCTGCTAAAAAAAAATATATATTTAATAGAAAATAATTAAATATTCCATGAAGTCATCAGATGCCAATCTGAAATGACAAATAATAAAAATGGAACAAAGTTAATACACACGTTGTAAAATATTCATAAAATACATTTAAAATCATATGGTGTCTATGCTCTAACTTTGATCAACATTTTTTAAAGATAATCATTACATTCATTTTAAATTAATGAAATACATACACCATTATATTGTTGATTAAAAATAATATTTAAATTTCAAAAATTAAATTTATACATAATAATGTATATCACATGTAAACAATATATGTATGCTGAACATAAATGTAATATTTCATGTCCATTCAAACACCTCTATATCAACTATAATATGTATTCCTTTTTCTGATTGTGATCCCTAAATATCTAATTAAGAACTAAATATGACTAATGTATGTAAGCTACTAATATTCTACAGTCTTCACTAGCATGCATTGGTACACCAACCTGGACAATGCATGGTCTTTGAATGTCAATTCAGGGGTAAACAGTTGATCTTCAATAGGTGTCTTATTCATCAGTTCATTAAATAGAGGACTGGGAAATACCATCTAAAAAAGTAAAATCATCTAAGTGTCTGATTGTGATCCCTAAATATCTAATTAAGAACTAAATATGACTAATGTATGTAAGCTACTAATATTCTACAGTCTTCACTAGCATGCATTGGTACACCAACCTGGACAATGCATGGTCTTTGAATGTCAATTCAGGGGTAAACAGTTGATCTTCAATAGGTGTCTTATTCATCAGTTCATTAAATAGAGGACTGGGAAATACCATCTAAAAAAGTAAAATCATCTAAGTGTCTGATTGTGATCCCTAAATATCTAATTAAGAACTAAATATGACTAATGTATGTAAGCTACTAATATTCTACAGTCTTCACTAGCATGCATTGGTACACCAACCTGGACAATGCATGGTCTTTGAAAGTCAATTCAGGGGTAAACAGTTGATCTTCAATAGGTGTCTTATTCATCAGTTCATTAAATAGAGGACTGGGAAATACCATCTAAAAAAGTAAAATCATCTAAGTGTCTGATTGTGATCCCTAAATATCTAATTAAGAACTAAATATGACTAATGTATGTAAGCTACTAATATTCTACAGTCTTCACTAGCATGCATTGGTACACCAACCTGGACAATGCATGGTCTTTGAAAGTCAATTCAGGGGTAAACAGTTGATCTTCAATAGGTGTCTTATTCATCAGTTCATTAAATAGAGGACTGGGAAATACCATCTACAAAATAGAAAATCATCTAAGTGTCTCCAATAGGATGTCTCCACAGCCTTATTCTATCAAATAGTTTGCACTTACCATGTGAACATGTCTTTGTATGGTTTTCAAGGTCAGCAGAATTTAAATATGCCAGACATGATCCCATTGGTATACTTCAATTTCAATCTTGGCTTTTTCCCCACTGTCAGTCTTGGAAATCTTCACTGTCAGGCTTCAAATTGTTCCCTTTCAGTCTTTATATTAAGTCATCTCCCTAATGTAAGAAATTATATATAAAGATTTCATACAAGTGTGTGAATCAGTTCTGTACCCCTCTCCCACCCCCCATTTCATAATAAATATCTATCACTAGCTTACTAAGCCTGTGTATGAACCTGTGTTATTTTCTATCAAGTGTGAAGATGAGTCATATTGAGCAGAACAAACCTCTGTGTGACATTGAACCATAGTCATTCTAGAGTATCCCTTTCTGATTATGTACATAAGTAATGTGTAAACAAAGTTATATTTTTAAAAATGTATGCCATATTATGTATTTGTGTACAAATCATGCCAGCAACAGTCCATACATTTCTACTTACCATCTGATGTCCTCTATAAAAACCAGGTGGCAAAGACTCGCTATAGGACCCAATGCCCAGAGCATCACCTATATTATGAGAAATAAATATTATTATAACATTTTATCAATACTAACATGTTTGCACAATTCTCTACTTGTCATTTCCCTAGAGTTCACATCTATTGAAAATACTCCAGTGTAACTTCTATTATTTACCGTCTAAAGTGGCGGTTGATGACGTCTGCTCTGACATCAAGTCCCTCGTCCTGGAATTCCCCCTCTAGAACAGGATCATCCTCCTCATCTCTGAGGAGGTCTCTGTCCACCGGGACGGCCTGCAGCATCCCAGCCCGCTGTGCAATATTATGCAGGACGCTACAGGCTACAACGATCTTAGCCACCTTCTTTGGGTTGTACTGGAGTGCTCCTCCAGAACGGTCCAGGCACCTGAATCTCATCTTCAGGAGCCCGAACATCCTTTCAACCACCGCCCTGGTTCTCTTATGAGCCCTATTGTAGCGCTCCTCAGACACATCAGTTGGGCTACGCAAGGGGGTAATGAGCCAAGGCCGGCTCATGTACCCAGAATCACCTATAAATTTAGAACAGAACATAATTCAAACAGAATACTTAAACTAGTATATTGTTGTATAAATATATTTTTTAAAAACCATAATCCATATTAAAAGTTGTCAGAAACATAAAAAAAATAAAAAAAATTATATATAAATCTGTATCTAGCCATTTCATCGAAGACATGCTACATATGCGTATTTCTCCTAAACCAAACCTTGTGTAAAATGCTAACTACATGTTTACATTGCATTCTCTATCTGAACACTTAAGGTAAGACATGCTACATATCTGCATTTCAATAAAACTAGACATTAGCAGAAATAGACAATGACAGGGTTAAATTGCATGAGATAATATCTTGCCATTTCATCTAAGACATGCTACATATGCGTATTTCTCCTAAACCAAACCTTGTGTAAAATGCTAACTACATGTTTACATTGCATTCTCTATATGAACACTTAAGGTAAGACATGCTACATATCTGCATTTCAATAAAACTAGACATTAGCAGAAAAAGACAATGACAGGGTTAAATTGCATGAGATAATATCTTGCCATTTCATCTAAGACATGCTACATATGCGTATTTCTCCTAAACCAAACCTTGTGTAAAATGCTAACTACATGTTTACATTGCATTCTCTATATGAACACTTAAGGTAAGACATGCTACATATCTGCATTTCAATAAAACTAGACATTAGCAGAAAAAGACAATGACAGGGTTAAATTGCATGAGATAATATCTTGCCATTTCATCTAAGACATGCTACATATGCGTATTTCTCCTAAACCAAACCTTGTGTAAAATGCTAACTACATGTTTACATTGCATTCTCTATATGAACACTTAAGGTAAGACATGCTACATATCTGCATTTCAATAAAACTAGACATTAGCAGAAAAAGACAATGACAGGGTTAAATTGCATGAGATAATATCTTGCCATTTCATCTAAGACATGCTACATATGCGTATTTCTCCTAAACCAAACCTTGTGTAAAATGCTAACTACATGTTTACATTGCATTCTCTATATGAACACTTAAGGTAAGACATGCTACATATCTGCATTTCAATAAAAATAGACATTAGCAGAAAAAGACAATGACAGGGTTAAATTGCATGAGATAATATCTTGCCATTTCATCTAAGACATGCTACATATGCGTATTTCTCCTAAAACAAACCTTGTGTAAAATGCTAACTACATGTTTACATTGCATTCTCTATCTGAACACTTAAGGTAAGACATGCTACATATCTGCATTTCAATAAAAATAGACATTAGCGTCGGTAAATAACAAATGGTTAAATTTAATCCTATAGCTGAACATGACGCTAACAGTTAAAAAATACAGGGGCAATTGTCAAAATAATTAACCATGTTGTGCACAAATACTCACCAACGAGATAACCAGGGGGCATTTGTCTTTCCTCAAACTGTCTCCACAGGGACGACAGAGAGAGGATGCGGGCATCATGACAAGCACCTCCAAAATTCGCATACACATGCATAATCCTCATCCGTGCGTCACAAACATACTGCACGTTGAGGCTATGAAAATGTTTGCGATTTCTGAAGGGCAAGTCATCAATTGGAGCACGCAGCGCAATGTGGGTACAATCAATGGCTCCCAAGACATTGGGCAATTGAGCAATATCAAAGAATTCCCGCTTCAGGCGCCTCCAATCACCATCATTCTGTGGGAATCCTATGTATTGCTTACTGATACGTACCATGGCGTTCAGAAAGTTATCAAACACCCCAGAGAATGTACCTTGAGCCAGGCCATGCATGTACAGTTCTCCGGATTGAAAACTCCCGGAGGCCAGGACGTATAGACAGCTTAGCATCTTACTCATGGGGGGAACAGCAGTCCTTATTTGTATACGTGGCTCCAAATGAGGTTTAAGAAGATCGTAAAGGCCAATGAGCTGTTCGCGATCGAGCCGATACTTATCAAAAACCTCAAAGTCACTCATGTTTTCCAAGGTGGGTCTCACCCTGTAGACACGAGGACCTCGAACCAGACGACCCCTTCGTCTCGGTCTGAGCCGCCGAGGCTGCCTGATTCGACCAACAGCTAGTTCGCCAATAGCACCACCAGCAGCGTCTACCATGTCATCGTCATCCATCTTTCAAAACAGCGTAACAAGGTATGCACTTGATCTGATGTGGATCACAAGTGATGCATTGGCCATGTTGTTTGGGGGATTTATAGTACAATTAGTCCAATGGTAGTGAGTTTGTAATGATTGCTGATTGTATTCACCTGTTTGTATGTGAGCGGCGCGAATGCTTTCACAGTGGGCGTTTATTTGTTGTTTGCTGAAATGTTAGTTTCAAACAATGATTCTCAATGTGAAAGTGTCAAATATCACACATACAGTGCATGTTTGTAATGTTTGATCATATGCGTAATCAATATTTCCTAAACGCGATGTTATAGTAACAAGCACACGTCCAGGCTAACATGAATGAAAGTGCATAGTTGTGTATAATGTGCATCGAATGTGATCGATCAATGTTGCTGCAATATTGTTTGTAAATGATAAAGGAACATCTGCCATCTGTAGGATTGTATATATAAGTGATTGCCGAGCTGTCAATATTGTATGCGTCCCTTTAAAATCGCAATAATAATTCAGAACTTCCCGTCTGTCATCTGTAGTATTATATATATAAGTGATTGCCGAGCTGTCAATATTGTACGCGTCCCTTTAAAATCGCAATAATAATTCCGAACTTCCCGTCTGCCATCTGTAGTATTGTATATATAAGTGATTGCCGAGCTGTCAATATTGTACGCGTCCCTTTCAAATTGCAATAATAATTCCGAAATTCCCGTCTGCCATCTGTAGTATTGTATATATAAGTGATTGCCGAGCTGTCAATATTGTATGCGTCCCTTTCAAATCGCACTAATACTGAATAACTTCCGGCTGTCATCTGTAGTATTGTATATATAAGTGATTGCCGAGATGTGAATATTGTACGCGTCCCTTTCAAATCGCACTAATACTGAATAACTTCCGGCTGTCATCTGTAGTATTGTATATATAAGTGATTGCCGAGATGTGAATATTGTACGCGTCCCTTTCAAATCGCACTAATACTGAATAACTTCCGGCTGTCATCTGTAGTATTATATATATAAGTGATTTTCGATCTGACGATATTGTATGCGTCCCATAAAAATTGCACGAATACTGAATAACTTCCGGCTGTCATCTGTAGTATTATATATATAATTGATGTGCGATCTGACAATATTTCTGAATTGTCCCATTGAAATCTCCATAATAATGCTGTTCAAAAGTGTGTTTTACGTATATGTTGTATTGTAGTATTGAGTGTTAAAGTTCCTAAAGGGGCGGTACAGTGGTGAATCTGTGATGTGTATGGTTGAATCTTCTAATGACGTCATGATATTATTAACCTGCCTATGTAGTTGTGAAATCCTCATTGTGTTGTTGTATTGTGCTACATTGTTATTGTGTGCTGAATAAAATCTAAATGTGTGCTTTGTGGTTGCGTGATGGGTGATGCGTGTTATGTACATGTACGTATATATTGTGATTGTGTCCCACATATGCTGACTTCTATATAGCGGTCTGGCATTGTTGTTCCTTCCCATAAAGTGACATCTGTAATCTGGTGTAATGATGTTCTTGTTGTACGTAATTCCTAATGGTTTCTGGTGATGGAATCATGATGTTAAAAGTACAGTAAAATCCATATGTTGTGTTTTGTGATTCCTCGAGAGAATGTAATGTGTTTTTCCCCCATCATTTGAATGCACATGTATGATTGAATGTTAAAAGTAATGTATGTGCATCCATGAGTGATCATGTGTTAAGCCTATGTAGATATGCAGTTGCTGCAAGCATATGAGTTGAATAACAGAAATGCAATAATAAAGGTAAATGAGAGGTGTTTCCCATTGTGTAGTGTTTGTGAATCCAGAAATGTGTATTGAATTTTATTTTAATTGTAAATGTAATTTTATTGAAATAATAATGTGTTACTAGTGATGGGGATTTGTAGTTGATGTAATCTAAAAGTGTTAAAAATATTTATGGTGTGGTGAATATTTAATATTAAAAAACATAAATCCACCATAGGGAAATAGTCATTTCTTGATCTATTTATCATAGCTGGGTCTAACGCATAAAAGCATGTATTTTCTAGCGCTGGTATTTGGAGTTTTTCAGTCTACGCTATTTGCGTGCGTTAGGGAAATGAGGGTTTCGCGTGCACGAGCACGTCTTCCCAATAGAAGTCAATGGAGGCTCCAAAGATTTCTATATTTTTTTTTCTAAGACTGGTTTTCCTCGTAAAGTGAGTGACGTCATGAGCTTGTGTGAAAAAGTAACTAAATCGTGTTCTTTTTGTAATAAATAAATATTTTGTGTATGTAATGTGGTGTATATTGTTTGTATGCATCGATGAGTGTATGTTTGTGATAATGTTATTCGTTAGATGTAGGTATATGAGGGTCTTTTCCCGTATGTCCATGTAAGTCAATGGGAAAATGGATTTGTGTGGATTTTTTTCAAACACCCGAGATCTCGCAACTTTAATCCTTTGTATTTTAAAGAAAAAATAAAAAATACGAAAAATAAAGATAGTGTTGTGTTTGTATGAGTGTAAGTGTACTTTGTGTAATATTTGTTTTGTGATTCGTGGATGTTTTTTTGTGCGGTATATGTTTACTACTGGGTCTGAGGTGGCGGTAGAAAGTTGAGCGTTAGGTGTATTTTGAGTCGCGGTAAATAAACTCTAAATACCGGAGTGCGTAAAAAACCCGCGTTAGGAGCCTCTAACGCTGGTTTTGACGGCTACCGCCGAACTCTAAATCTAGGCCTTAGAAAGGACTCAATTTTCCTATCTAAAGGATCCTTAAACGAAGTACCATCTGACGTAGGAATAGTAGTACGTTTAGCAAGGGTAGAAATAGCCCCATCAACTTTAGGGATTTTGTCCCAAAATTCTAATCTGTCAGACGGCACAGGATATAATTGCTTAAAACGTTTAGAGGGAGTAAATGAATTACCCAATTTATCCCATTCTTTGGAAATTACTGCAGAAATAGCATTAGGAACAGGAAAAACTTCTGGAATAACCACAGGAGATTTAAATACCTTATCCAAACGTTTAGAATTAGTATCAAGAGGACCAGAATCCTCTATTTCTAAAGCAATTAGAACTTCTTTAAGTAAAGAACGAATAAATTCCATTTTAAATAAATATGAAGATTTATCAGCATCAACCTCTGAGACAGAATCCTCTGAACCAGAAGAGTCATCAGAATCAGAATGATGATGTTCATTTAAAAATTCATCTGTAGGGAGAGAAGTTTTAAAATATTTTTTACGTTTACTAGAAGGAGAAATAACAGACATAGCCTTTTTTATGGATTCAGAAACAAAATCTCTTATGTTATCAGGAACATTCTGCACCTTAGATGTTGAAGGAACTGCAACAGGCAATGGTACTTTACTAAAGGAAATATTATCTGCTTTAACAAGTTTGTCATGACAATCAATACAAACAACAGCTGGAGGAATAGCTACCAAAAGTTTACAGCAGATACACTTAGCTTTGGTAGATCCAGCACTAGACAGCGATTTCCCTGTAGTATCTTCTGACTCAGATGCAACGTGAGACATCTTGCAATATGTAAGAGAAAAAACAACAACATATAAAGCAAAATTGATCAAATTCCTTAAATGACAGTTTCAGGAATGGGAAAAAATGCCAAAAAACAAGCTTCTAGCAACCAGAAGCAATGAAAAATGAGACTTAAATAATGTGGAGACAAAAAGCGACGCCCATATTTTTTAGCGCCAATAAGACGCCCACATTATTTGGTGCCTAAATGCTTTTTGGCGCCAAAATGACGCCACATCCGGAACGCCGACATTTTTGGCGCAAAAACATAATTTATGCTTACCTGATAAATTCCTTTCTTCTGTAGTGTGATCAGTCCACGGGTCATCATTACTTGTGGGGAAATTAACTGCTCCCCTACAGGAAGTGCAAGAGGATTCACCCAGCAGAGTTGCTATATAGCTCCTCCCCTCTACGTCACCTCCAGTCATTCGACCAAGGACCAACGAGAAAGGAGAAGCCAAGGGTGTAGTGGTGACTGGAGTATAATTTAAAAAATATTTACCTGCCTTAAAAAACAGGGCGGGCCGTGGACTGATCACACTACAGAAGAAAGGAATTTATCAGGTAAGCATAAATTATGTTTTCTTCTGTTAAGTGTGATCAGTCCACGGGTCATCATTACTTGTGGGATACCAATACCAAAGCAAAAGTACACGGATGACGGGAGGGATAGGCAGGCTCTTTATACAGAAGGAACCACTGCCTGAAGAACCTTTCTCCCAAAAATAGCCTCCGAGGAAGCAAAAGTGTCAAATTTGTAAAATTTGGAAAAAGTATGAAGCGAAGACCAAGTTGCAGCCTTGCAAATCTGTTCAACAGAGGCCTCATTCTTAAAGGCCCAAGTGGAAACCACAGCTCTAGTGGAATGAGCTGTAATTCTTTCAGGAGGCTGCTGTCCAGCAGTCTCATAAGCTAAACGAATTATGCTACGAAGCCAAAAAGAGAGAGAGGTAGCAGAAGCTTTTTGACCTCTCCTCTGACCAGAGTAAACGACAAACAGGGAAGACGTTTGTCGAAAATCTTTAGTTGCCTGTAAATAAAATTTAAGGGCACGAACTACATCCAGATTGTGCAAAAGACGTTCCTTCCTCGAAGAAGGATTTGGGCACAAGGATGGAACAACAATCTCCTGATTGATATTCCTGTTAGTGACTACCTTAGGTAAGAACCCAGGCTTAGTACGCAGAACTACCTTATCCGAGTGAAAAATCAAATAAGGAGAATCACAATGTAAGGCTGATAACTCAGAGACTCTTCGAGCCGAGGAAATAGCCATTAAAAATAGAACTTAACAAGATAACAACTTTATATCAATGGAATGAAGGGGTTCAAACGGAACACCCTGTAAAACGTTAAGAACAAGGTTTAAACTCCATGGTGGAGCCACAGCTTTAAACACAGGTTTAATCCTGGCCAAAGCCTGACAAAAAGCCTGAACGTCTGGAACTTCTGACAGACGCTTGTGTAACAGAATGGACAGAGCTGAGATCTGTCCCTTTAAGGAACTAGCGGATAACCCCTTTTCTAAACCTTCTTGTAGAAAAGACAATATCCTAGGAATCCTAACCTTACTCCAAGAGTAACCTTTGGATTCGCACCAATATAGGTATTTACGCCATATTTTATGGTAAATCTTTCTGGTGACAGGCTTCCTAGCCTGTATTAAGGTATCAATAACTGACTCAGAAAAACCACGCTTTGATAAGATCAAGCGTTCAATTTCCAAGCAGTCAGCTTCAGAGAAGTTAGATTTTGATGTTTGAAAGGACCCTGAATCAGAAGGTCCTGTTTCAGAGGTAACGACCAAGGTGGACAGAATGACATGTCCACCAGATCTGTATACCAAGTCCTGCGTGGCCATGCAGGCGCTATTAGAATCACTGATGCTTTCTCCTGTTTGATTCTGGCAATCAATCGAGGAAGCATCGGGAAAGGTGGAAACACATAAGCCATCCTGAAGGTCCATGGTGCTGTCAAGGCATCTATCAGGACCGCTCCCGGATCCCTGGATCTGGACCCGTAGCGCGGAAGCTTGGCGTTCTGTCGAGACGCCATGAGATCTATCTCTGGTTTGCCCCAACGTGGAAGTATTTGGGCAAAGACCTCTGGATGAAGTTCCCACTCCCCCGGATGAAAAGTCTGACGACTTAAGAAATCCGCCTCCCAGTTCTCCACTCCCGGGATGTGGATTGCAGACAGGTGGCAAGAGTGAGACTCTGCCCAGCGAATTATCTTCGATACTTCCATCATTGCTAGGGAGCTTCTTGTCCCTCCCTGATGGTTGATATAAGCTACAGTCGTGATGTTGTCCGACTGGAACCTGATGAACCCCCGAGTTGCTAACTGGGGCCAAGCCAGAAGAGCATTGAGGACTGCTCTCAATTCCAGAATGTTTATTGGAAGAAGACTCTCCTCCTGATTCCATAGTCCCTGAGCCTTCAGAGAATTCCAGACAGCGCCCCAACCTAGTAGGCTGGCGTCTGTTGTTACAATTGACCAGTCTGGCCTGCTGAATGGCATTCCCCTGGACAGATGTGGCCGATAAAGCCACCATAGAAGAGAATTTCTGGTCTCTTGAATGGAATGAAGGACACGGCATGCATTTTGAAGTTTTGTTAACCTGTCCTCTGTCAGGTAAATCTTCATTTCTACAGAATCTATCAGAGTCCCCAGGAAGGGAACTCTTGTGAGTGGAAAGAGAGAACTTTTCTCTTCGTTCACTTTCCATCCATGCGACCTTAGAAATGCCAGTACTATCTCTGTATGAGATTTGGCAGTTTGAAAGCTTGAAGCTTGTATCAGTATGTCGTCTAAGTACGGAGCTACTGAAATTCCTCGCGGTCTTAGTACCGCCAGAAGAGTGCCCAGAACCTTTGTGAAGATTCTTGGAGCCGTAGCCAGTCCGAATGGAAGAGCTACAAACTGGTAATGCCTGTCTAAAAAGGCAAACCTTAGATACCGGTAACGACTTCTGTGAATCGGTATGTGAAGGTAAGCATCCTTTAAATCCACTGTGGTCAAGTACTGACCCTCTTGGATCATGGGCAAAATTGTTCGAATAGTTTCCATCTTGAACGATGGAACTCTTAGGAATTTGTTTAGGATCTTTAAATCCAAGATTGGCCTGAAGGTTCCCTCTTTTTGGGAACTACAAACAGATTTGAGTAAAACCCTTGTCCTTGTTCCAACCGCGGAACTGGATGGATCACTCCCATTAATAAAAGATCTTGTACGCAGCGTAGAAACGCTTCCTTCTTTGTTAGGTTTGTTGACAACCTTGACAGATGAAATCTCCCTCTTGGGGGAGAGGATTTGAAGTCCAGAAGGTATCCCTGAGATATGATCTCTAACGCCCAGGGATCCTGAACATCTCTTGCCCAAGCCTGGGTGAAGAGGGAAAGTCTGCCCCCCACTAGATCCGGTCCCGGATCGGGGGCCCTCAATTCATGCTGTCTTAGGGGCAGCAGCAGGTTTTCTGGCCTGTTTGCCCCTGTTCCAGGACTGGTTAGGTTTCCAGCCTTGTCTGTAGCGAGCAACAGCTCCTTCCTGTTTTGGTGCAGAGGAAGTTGATGCTGCTCCTGCTTTGAAATTACGAAAGGAACGAAAATTGGACTGTCTAGCCTTGGCTTTGGCCTTGTCCTGAGGCAGGGCATGACCTTTACCTCCTGTAATGTCATCAATAATCTCTTTCAAGCCGGGCCCGAATAAGGTCTGCCCTTTGAAAGGAATATTAAGCAATTTAGATTTAGACGTAACATCAGCTGACCAGGATTTTAGCCACAGAGCTCTGCGTGCCTGAATGGCGAATCCTGAATTTTTAGCCGCAAGTTTAGTTAAATGTACTACGGCATCTGAAATAAATGAATTAGCTAACTTAAGGAATTTAAGTTTGTGTGTGATGTCATCTAGTGTGGATGATTGAAGTGTCTCTTCCAGAGACTCAAACCAAAATGCTGCTGCAGCCGTGACAGGCGCAATACATGCAAGAGGTTGCAATATAAACCCTTGTTGAACAAACATTTTCTTAAGGTAACCCTCTAATTTTTTATCCATTGGATCTGAAAAAGCACAGCTATCCTCCACTGGGATAGTGGTACGCTTAGCTAAAGTAGAAACTGCTCCCTCCACCTTAGGGACCATTTGCCATAAGTCCCGTGTGGCGGCGTCTATTGGAAACATTTTTCTGAATATAGGAGGGGGTGAGAAAGGCACACCGGGTCTATCCCACTCCTTAGTAACAATGTCAGTAAGTCTCTTAGGTATAGGAAAAACGTCAGTACTCGTCGGTACCGCAAAATATTTATCCAACCTACACATTTTTTCTGGGATTGCAACTGTGTTACAATCATTCAGAGCCGCTAATACCTCCCCTAGTAACACACGGAGGTTCTCAAGCTTAAATTTAAAATTTGAAATGTCTGAGTCCAGTTTATTTGGATCAGAACCGTCACCCACAGAATGAAGCTCTCCGTCTTCACGTTCTGCAAACTGTGACGCAGTATCAGACATGGCCCTTGCATTATCAGCGCACTCTGTTCTCATCCCAGAGTGATCACGTTTACCTCTTAGTTCTGGTAGTTTAGCCAAAACTTCAGTCATAACAGTAGCCATATCTTGTAATGTGATTTGTAATGGCCGCCCAGATGCACTCGGCGCTACAATATCACGCACCTCCTGAGCGGGAGATGCAGGTACTGACACGTGAGGCGAGTTAGTCGGCATAACTCTCCCCTCGTTGTTTGGTGAAATATGTTCAATTTGTACAGATTGACTATTTTTTAAAGTAGCATCAATACATTTAGTACATAAATTTCTATTGGGCTCCACTTTGGCATTAACACATATAGCACAGAGATATTCCTCTGAATCAGACATGTTTAACACACTAGAAAATAAACAGCAACTTGGAAATACTTTTCAAAGTAATTTACAAATAATATGAAAACGAACTGTGCCTTTAAGAAGCACAGAAAATATTATAACAGATAAAATAATTAAGTTATAGCATCAATCTTTGTCAGAATATACAGTTTTAGCAAAGGATTGTTCCCCTCAGCAAATGATAACTAACCCAGGCAGCAGAAAAAAAATACACAAATAAACGTTTTTTATATCACAGTCAATACAATCAGCACAGCTCTGCTGTGAATGATTACTTCCCTCAAAAAAGGCTTTGGAGATCGCTGAACTCTGTAGAGATGAACCGGATCATGCAGGAAGAAAATGAACCTCTGACTGAGTTTTTCTGATGCATAGTGAAAGCACCAAAATGGCCCCTCCCCCACACACATAACAGTGAGAGGGATCAGTGAACTGCTCCAATTTAAATCAAAACTATTGCCAAGTGGAAAAAAAGTGCCCAAAACATTTTTTCACCCAGTACCTCAGAGAAAAAAAGGTTTTTACATGCCAGCAAAAAAACGTTTTACCTCAATAATTAATTGTCATTTAAAACCTATTGCAAGTCCCTGCAAAATAGGTTAAGTCTATGTATACAGTTTAAAAGCCAGAGAAGTACCATTTCCCAGAAAACTGAAGTGTAAAATATACATACATGACAGCCTGATATCAGCTACATCTACTGCATTCAAGGCTGAGTTTACATTATAACGGTATGGCAGGATTTTTTCATCAATTCCATGTCAGAAAATAATAAACTGCTACATACCTCTTTGCAGATTAATCTGCCTGCTGTCCCCTGATCTGAAGTTTACCTCTCCTCAGATGGCCGAGAAACAGCAATATGATCTTAACTACTCCGGCTAAAATCATAGAAAAACTCAGGTAGATTCTTCTTCAAATTCTACCAGAGAAGGAATAACACACTCCGGTGCTATTATAAAATAACAAACTTTTGATTGAAGATATAAAAACTAAATATATCACCATAGTCCTCTCACACATCCTATCTAGTCGTTGGGTGCAAGAGAATGACTGGAGGTGACGTAGAGGGGAGGAGCTATATAGCAACTCTGCTGGGTGAATCTTCTTGCACTTCCTGTAGGGGAGCAGTTAATTTCCCCACAAGTAATGATGACCCGTGGACTGATCACACTTAACAGAAGAAATAACGTCAAAAAATGACGCAACTTCCGGCGACACGTATGACGCCGGAAACGGAAAAGAATTTTTGCGCCAAAAAAGTCAGCGCCAAGAATGACGCAATAAAATGAAGCATTTTCAGCCCCCCGCGAGCCTAACAGCCCACAGGGAAAAAAGTCAAATTTTTGAAGGTAAGAAAAAATGATTAAATCAAATGCATTATCCCAAATATGAAACTGACTGTCTGAAAATAAGGAAAGTTGAACATTCTGAGTCAAGGCAAATAAATGTTTGAATACATATATTTAGAACTTTATAAACAAAGTGCCCAACCATAGCTTAGAGTGTCACAGAAAATAAGATTTACTTACCCCAGGACACTCATCTACATGTTTGTAGAAAGCCAAACCAGTACTGAAACGAGAATCAGCAGAGGTAATGGTATATATAAGAGTATATCGTCGATCTGAAAAGGGAGGTAAGAGATGAATCTCTACGACCGATAACAGAGAACCTATGAAATAGACCCCGTAGAAGGAGATCACTGCATTCAAATAGGCAATACTCTCCTCACATCCCTCTGACATTCACTGCATGCTGAGAGGAAAACCGGGCTCCAACTTGCTGCGGAGCGCATATCAACGTAGAATCTAGCACAAACTTACTTCACCACCTCCATCGGAGGCAAAGTTTGTAAAAACTGAATTGTGGGTGTGGTGAGGGGTGTATTTATAGGCATTTTGAGGTTTGGGAAACTTTGCCCCTCCTGGTAGGAATGTATATCCCATACGTCACTAGCTCATGGACTCTTGCTAATTACATGAAAGAAATGAGGCCCCCTCCCTCTTCAGTCCAGAGTTATGGGGCCTTCCTGAGTCAGACTAGGCGTCTAATAATATGCCAGGCGTAATAACAACCCCAAAAGTGTTTCCAACGTTTCAAACACTTGAATAAATATAAGATTCCATTAATAAAATAATCGATTTAGCCCATCACAGTGTCTACCAGTATTTAAGCCCTTAACTGAAGCCATCCTTCTATACTGCGTCTCAGAAAATGGCTTACCTTCCCTCATGGGGATTTCTGTCAGTCTTCTAGCATTACCAGGTCTTGTTAGAAAAAAATGACTGAGCATACCTTAAGCAGTTAAGCCTGCAAACTGTTCCCCCCAACTGAAGTTCTCCGGTACTCAACAGTCCTGTGTGGGAACAGCAATGGATTTTAGTTACAACATGCTAAAATCTTTTTCCTCTCAGCAGAAATCTTCATCACTTTCTGCCTCAGAGTAAATAGTACAAACCGGCACTATTTTAAAATAACAAACTCTTGATTGAAGAAATAAAAGTACAAATCTAACACCACAAACTCTTTACCCTCCCGTGGAGATGCTACTTGTTAGAGCGGCAAAGAGAATGACTGGGGGGGGCGGAGCCTGAGGGGAGCTATATGGACAGCTTTGCTGTGTGCTCTCTTTGCCACTTCCTGTAGGGATTGAGAATATCCCACAAGTAAGGATGAATCCGTGGACTGAATACACCAAGTAAGAGAAATCCTGTTTTATTCTACAGAAGTAAATTCCCAAACTGCAAGGTATGGGTGACATTTCTCTACCTAGGTTGTTGGTGGTTAAAAGATGTAGGAGTGTTTTCAAACATAGTTGTTACCGCTATCTGCCAAAAGAGTGCAATAGCACATTAGATAGGGCATTTTTGTAGTGTATATCAAGGCTTGAAACTCCAGTTGTAACAGTTTTACTACTGGTTACAACATGTTTGTATTATTATTTTACATTCTAGAGTCACCTCAATAACTCTGCTTGGTCTTAACATGAAACCCTGATTTAGATCCTGCTATATTTGCTTTTATTTATTCCATGTGGGTCAGAAGTACAGGTGGTTGTCTAATTCTTATGAATATAATATATTGTTACATTTTGCCTAAATAGCTTTAATCAGTTATCAGTAAACAATAGGCCAAATGGGAACAAATTTCATCATTTTACTGTGGGATGTGTGGCTATACCTTTAAAGCATAGAGAATGCAGCCCCTGAATCCAGCATCTATTCCACAGAGTCTTCAGGCAGACGCTGGATCAGTTAATATTAACTTACCTGCGTGCCGTCATCCTTTGCCCTTTTGATGATGTTCTGACGTCCATCCACCCAGTAGATGAATTTGTCAAGTGGGTCATACCCGATGGCCTTGGCATTCCTTAGCCCGTGAATGGGAAGTATGACATCTGGTTGGTCGTCTAACACCATGCGGTTTATTGCTGCCTTCTGGCTGAACAATAGGAAGCTGGAGGGTGCTAAGAAAGAATGGCATACAACTGTCAAATGGAAAGCCAACCAGAAACCTCAAGTGCAAAAATACATTGTAAACATTATCTAGCTGTATTTACACTCAAAAGGTTTCACATATGACATTGCAGTACTGATGGTTTATATTTAAGCCTTATATCACACACTATGCAGGGGGACGCAAACCCAGCCCCACGCGCAGGGGGCAGAGGGACGCAAACCCAGCCCCACGCGCAGGGGGCAGAGGGACGCAAACCCAGCCCCACGCGCAGGGGGCAGAGGGACGCAAACCCAGCCACACGCGCAGGGGGCAGAGGGACGCAAACCCAGCCACACGCGCAGGGGGCAGAGGGACGCAAACCCAGCCACACGCGCAGGGGGCAGAGGGACGCAAACCCAGCCACACGCGCAGGGGGCAGAGGGACGCAAACCCAGCCACACGCGCAGGGGGCAGAGGGACGCAAACCCAGCCACACGCGCAGGGGGCAGAGGGACGCAAACCCAGCCACACGCGCAGGGGGCAGAGGGACGCAAACCCAGCCACACGCGCAGGGGGCAGAGGGACGCAAACCCAGCCACACGCGCAGGGGGCAGAGGGACGCAAACCCAGCCACACGCGCAGGGGGCAGAGGGACGCAAACCCAGCCACACGCGCAGGGGGCAGAGGGACGCAAACCCAGCCACACGCGCAGGGGGCAGAGGGACGCAAACCCAGCCACACGCGCAGGGGGCAGAGGGACGCAAACCCAGCCACACGCGCAGGGGGCAGAGGGACGCAAACCCAGCCACACGCGCAGGGGGCAGAGGGACGCAAACCCAGCCACACGCGCAGGGGGCAGAGGGACGCAAACCCAGCCACACGCGCAGGGGGCAGAGGGACGCAAACCCAGCCACACGCGCAGGGGGCAGAGGGACGCAAACCCAGCCACACGCGCAGGGGGCAGAGGGACGCAAACCCAGCCACACGCGCAGGGGGCAGAGGGACGCAAACCCAGCCACACGCGCAGGGGGCAGAGGGACGCAAACCCAGCCACACGCGCAGGGGGCAGAGGGACGCAAACCCAGCCACACGCGCAGGGGGCAGAGGGACGCAAACCCAGCCACACGCGCAGGGGGCAGAGGGACGCAAACCCAGCCACACGCGCAGGGGGCAGAGGGACGCAAACCCAGCCACACGCGCAGGGGGCAGAGGGACGCAAACCCAGCCACACGCGCAGGGGGCAGAGGGACGCAAACCCAGCCACACGCGCAAGGGGGCAGAGGGACGCAAACCCAGCCCCACGCGCAAGGGGGCAGAGGGACGCAAACCAAGCCCCCCGCGCAAGGGGGCAGAGGGACGCAAACCCAGCCACACGCGCAAGGGGGCAGAGGGACGCAAACCCAGCCACACGCGCAAGGGGGCAGAGGGACGCAAACCCAGCCACACGCGCAAGGGGGCAGAGGGACGCAAACCCAGCCACACGCGCAAGGGGGCAGAGGGACGCAAACCCAGCCACACGCGCAAGGGGGCAGAGGGACGCAAACCCAGCCACAAGCGCAAGGGGGCAGAGGGACGCAAACCCAGCCACACGCGCAAGGGGGCAGAGGGACGCAAACCCAGCCACACGCGCAGGGGGCAGAGGGACGCAAACCCAGCCACACGCGCAGGGGGCAGAGGGACGCAAACCCAGCCACACGCGCAGGGGGCAGAGGGACGCAAACCCAGCCACACGCGCAGGGGGCAGAGGGACGCAAACCCAGCCACACGCACAGGGGGCAGAGGGACGCAAACCCAGCCACACGCGCAGGGGGCAGAGGGACGCAAACCCAGCCACACGCGCAGGGGGCAGAGGGACGCAAACCCAGCCACACGCGCAGGGGGCAGAGGGACGCAAACCCAGCCACACGCGCAGGGGGCAGAGGGACGCAAACCCAGCCACACGCGCAGGGGGCAGAGGGACGCAAACCCAGCCACACGCGCAGGGGGCAGAGGGACGCAAACCCAGCCACACGCGCAGGGGGCAGAGGGACGCAAACCCAGCCACACGCGCAGGGGGCAGAGGGACGCAAACCCAGCCACACGCGCAGGGGGCAGAGGGACGCAAACCCAGCCACACGCGCAGGGGGCAGAGGGACGCAAACCCAGCCACACGCGCAGGGGGCAGAGGGACGCAAACCCAGCCACACGCGCAGGGGGCAGAGGGACGCAACCCAGCCACACGCGCAGGGGGCAGAGGGACGCAAACCCAGCCACACGCGCAGGGGGCAGAGGGACGCAAACCCAGCCACACGCGCAGGGGGCAGAGGGACGCAAACCCAGCCACACGCGCAGGGGGCAGAGGGACGCAAACCCAGCCACACGCGCAGGGGGCAGAGGGACGCAAACCCAGCCACACGCGCAGGGGGCAGAGGGACGCAAACCCAGCCACACGCGCAGGGGGCAGAGGGACGCAAACCCAGCCACACGCGCAGGGGGCAGAGGGACGCAAACCCAGCCACACGCGCAGGGGGCAGAGGGACGCAAACCCAGCCACACGCGCAGGGGACAGAGGGACGCAAACCCAGCCACACGCGCAAGGGGGCAGAGGGACGCAAACCCAGCCCCACGCGCAAGGGGGCAGAGGGACGCAAACCAAGCCCCCCGCGCAAGGGGGCAGAGGGACGCAAACCCAGCCACACGCGCAAGGGGGCAGAGGGACGCAAACCCAGCCACACGCGCAAGGGGGCAGAGGGACGCAAACCCAGCCACACGCGCAAGGGGGCAGAGGGACGCAAACCCAGCCACACGCGCAAGGGGGCAGAGGGACGCAAACCCAGCCACACGCGCAAGGGCGCAGAGGGACGCAAACCCAGCCACACGCGCAAGGGGGCAGAGGGACGCAAACCCAGCCACACGCGCAAGGGGGCAGAGGGACGCAAACCCAGCCACACGCGCAGGGGGCAGAGGGACGCAAACCCAGCCACACGCGCAGGGGGCAGAGGGACGCAAACCCAGCCACACGCGCAGGGGGCAGAGGGACGCAAACCCAGCCACACGCGCAGGGGGCAGAGGGACGCAAACCCAGCCACACGCGCAAGGGGGCAGAGGGACGCAAACCCAGCCACACGCGCAAGGGGGCAGAGGGACGCAAACCCAGCCCCACGCGCAAGGGGGCAGAGGGACGCAAACCAAGCCCCCCGCGCAAGGGGGCAGAGGGACGCAAACCCAGCCACACGCGCAAGGGGGCAGAGGGACGCAAACCCAGCCACACGCGCAAGGGGGCAGAGAGACGCAAACCCAGCCACACGCGCAAGGGGGCAGAGGGACGCAAACCCAGCCACACGCGCAAGGGGGCAGAGGGACGCAAACCCAGCCACACGCGCAAGGGGGCAGAGGGACGCAAACCCAGCCACACGCGCAAGGGGGCAGAGGGACGCAAACCCAGCCACACGCGCAAGGGGGCAGAGGGACGCAAACCCAGCCACACGCGCAGGGGGCAGAGGGACGCAAACCCAGCCACACGCGCAGGGGGCAGAGGGACGCAAACCCAGCCACACGCGCAGGGGGCAGAGGGACGCAAACCCAGCCACACGCGCAGGGGGCAGAGGGACGCAAACCCAGCCACACGCGCAGGGGGCAGAGGGACGCAAACCCAGCCACACGCGCAGGGGGCAGAGGGACGCAAACCCAGCCACACGCGCAGGGGGCAGAGGGACGCAAACCCAGCCACACGCGCAGGGGGCAGAGGGACGCAAACCCAGCCACACGCGCAGGGGGCAGAGGGACGCAAACCCAGCCACACGCGCAGGGGGCAGAGGGACGCAAACCCAGCCACACGCGCAGGGGGCAGAGGGACGCAAACCCAGCCACACGCGCAGGGGGCAGAGGGACGCAAACCCAGCCACACGCGCAGGGGGCAGAGGGACGCAAACCCAGCCACACGCGCAGGGGGCAGAGGGACGCAAACCCAGCCACACGCGCAGGGGGCAGAGGGACGCAAACCCAGCCACACGCGCAGGGGGCAGAGGGACGCAAACCCAGCCACACGCGCAGGGGGCAGAGGGACGCAAACCCAGCCACACGCGCAGGGGGCAGAGGGACGCAAACCCAGCCACACGCGCAGGGGGCAGAGGGACGCAAACCCAGCCACACGCGCAGGGGGCAGAGGGACGCAACCCAGCCACACGCGCAGAGGGATGCAACCCAGCCACACGCGCAGGGGGCAGAGGGACGCAACCCAGCCACACGCACAGGGGGCAGAGGGACGCAACCCAGCCACACGCACAGGGGGCAGAGGGACGCAACCCAGCCACATGCGCAGGGGGCAGAGGGACGCAACCCAGCCACACGCGCAGGGGGCAGAGGGATGCAACCCAGCCACACGCGCAGGGGGCAAAGGGACGCAACCCAGCCACACGCGCAGGGGCATAGGAACACAACCCAGCTACACAAGCAGGGGCATAGGAACGCAACCCAAACACACGTGCAGGAGCAGAGGAACACAACCCAGCCACACAAGCAGGAGCAGAGGAACACAACCCAGCCACACAAGCAGGAGCAGAGGAACACAACCCAGCCACACAAACAGGGGCATTGAAACGCAACCCAAACACACGTGCAGGAGCAGAGGAACATCTTTTTTATCTAATTTGGAAATATTCCTGTGTAAACCATCAATGTGCTCATTACAATAGTTTATCAAACAGCAGCTCAGACAAAAGATGAGCAGTAAATACATACATGTGCAATTTCTGTTGTTGGTGTCTAGTCTGTAATGAGAGGAGCAGCTGCAACGGTAACCGCTCGGTACAGATAGGCAAAGCTGGCTGCAGCGACCACTGTTCTGCATGCAGTCATTCTGACCATCCTGACGCGATGAGTGGAAGACCAAGATATCCATGACAAAGTCCAGGTGGCTCTTAATCAGTGTACGATTGCTACCATTGACTTTGTTGGCTCTTTCAATACTGTGGAGCTTCCAGTCCGTCCAGTAGATAAAATCACTGTACTGGGTCAATCCGAAGGGATGAGGAAGGTCATCAGCAATAATCTCCCTTTCATCGCCTGTTAAGATATGAATGTTTACAAGGTCACAAAATGAACACATACAACAGCCTAGGTTTGTGTCCGTATCCCACTGGCGATTACCACAAACCACAGGTGTTTACAGCTGACTTTCCTACAAACTATTAAAGGGCATTAAAGTATCTTAACGGATAGTAGAAACAAAATGACATCAGAATGAAAGCCATTGTTATTTTGTTAGCTTATTTCTGAGGTAGAACTGCAATATACAGATAATCATGCCTCGAGTCGCTCCCACTGGGAGTCATCATATGAGGAAATCCCCCTCCTGACCACAATGAGGAGGCAAAAGACAGTCCAATCTACCACAGCTTCCCATACATACAGCCAAGTAAATGGAAGAAGCAGAAAAGATAAAGTGAGGCAAAATAAGTGTTACCATCAATTGAACAAAAAGAAAGGGTGGGACTCATTAAAGTGAATGTAAATTTTGATGCTAAAGTGCCCGTTTTTTAAAAAATTTGAATAAAAACAGGGGCACTTTAATTCATCAAAAGCCATTTCTGACGTCATTTTAAAACCAGGAAGAGGCTTTGCGGAGGAAGCTGGAGCGGCTGTCAAGATTAAAAGGTAAGTATTTCACAACAGGAGTGAAATGTAAATTTTGATGAATTAAAGTGCCCCTGTTTTTAATCAAATTTTTTTTTGCACTTTAGCATCAAAAACATAATTTATGTAAGAACTTACCTGATAAATTCATTTCTTTCATATTAGCAAGAGTCCATGAGCTAGTGACAAATGGGATATACATTCCTACCAGGAGGGGCAAAGTTTCCCAAACCTCAAAATGCCTATAAATACACCCCTAACCACACCCACAAATCAGTTTAACGAATAGCCAAGAAGTGGGGTGATAAAAAAGTGCGAAATCATATAAAATAAGGAATTGGAATAATTGTGCTTTATACAAAAAAATCATAACCACCACAAAAAAGGGTGGGCCTCATGGACTCTTGCTAATATGAAAGAAATGAATTTATCAGGTAAGTTCTTACATAAATTATGTTTTCTTTCATGTAATTAGCAAGAGTCCATGAGCTAGTGACGTATGGGATAATGACTACCCAAGATGTGGATCTTCCACGCAAGAGTCACTAGAGAGGGAGGGATAAAATAAAGACAGCCAATTCCGCTGAAAAATAATCCACACCCAAAACAAAGTTTAAATCTTATAATGAAAAAAACTGAAATTATAAGCAGAAGAATCAAACTGAAACAGCTGCCTGAAGTACCATTCTACCAAAACTGCTTCAGAAGAAGAAAACACATAAAAATGGTAGAATTTAGTGAAAGTATGCAAAGACCACCAAGTTGCTGCTTTGCAAATCTGATCAACCGAAGCTTCATTCCTAAACGCCCAGGAAGTAGAAACTGACCTAGTAGAATGAGCTGTAATCCTTTGAGGCGGAGTTTTACCCGACTCGACATAAGCATGATGAATTAAAGATTTCAACCAAGATGCCAAAGAAATGGCAGAGACCTTCTGACCTTTCCTAGAACCGGAAAAAATAACAAATAGACTTGAAGTCTTTCGGAAATTCTTAGTAGCTTCAACATAATATTTCAAAGCTCTAACTACATCCAAAGAATGCAATGATTTCTCCTTAGAATTTATCTGCTAATGTTGTTAGAATTCACAACCTTAGGTAAAAATTTAAAAGAAGTTCGCAACACCGCCTTATCCTGGTGAAAAATCAGAAAAGGAGACTCACAAGAAAGAGCAGATAATTCAGAAACTCTTCTGGCAGAAGAGATGGCCAAAAGGAACAAAACTTTCCAAGAAAGTAATTTAATGTCCAATGAATGCATAGGTTCAAACGGAGGAGCTTGAAGAGCCCCCAGAACCAAATTCAAACTCCAAGGAGGAGAAATTGACTTAATGACAGGTTTTATACGAACCAAAGCTTGTACAAAACAATGAATATCAGGAAGATTAGCAATCTTTCTGTGAAAAAGAATAGAAAGAGCAGAGATTTGTCCTTTCAAGGAACTTGCAGACAAACCTTTATCCAAACCATCCTGAAGAAACTGTAAAATTCTCGGAATTCTAAAAGAATGCCAGGAAAAATGATGAGAAAGACACCAAGAAATATAAGTCTTCCAGACTCTATAATATATCTCCCTAGATACGGATTTACGAGCCTGTAACATAGTATTAATCACAGAGTCAGAGAAACCTCTTTGACTAAGAATCAAGCGTTCAATCTCCATACCTTTAAATTTAAGGATTTGAGATCCTGATGGAAAAAAAGGACCTTGCAACAGAAGGTCTGGTCTTAACGGAAGAGTCCACGGTTGGCAAGAGGCCATCCGAACAAGATCCGCATACCAAAACCTGTGAGGCCATGCTGGAGCTACCAGCAGAACAAACGAGCATTCCTTCAGGATCTTGGAGATTACTCTTGGAAGAAGAACTAGAGGCGGGAAGATATAGGCAGGATGATACTTCCAAGGAAGTGACAATGCATCCACTGCTTCCGCTTGAGGATCCCTGGATCTGGACAGATACCTGGGAAGTTTCTTGTTTAGATGAGAGGCCATCAGATCTATTTCTGGAAGTCCCCACATTTGAACAATCTGAAGAAATACCTCTGGGTGAAGAGACCATTCGCCCGGATGTAACATTTGGCGACTGAGATAATCCGCTTCCCAATTGTCTATACCTGGGATATGAACCGCAGAAACTAGACAGGAGCTGGATTCTGCCCATACCAGAATTCGAGATACTTCTTTCATAGCCAGAGGACTGTGAGTCCCTCCTTGATGATTGATGTATGCCACAGTTGTGACATTGTCTGTCTGAAAACAAATGAACGATTCTCTCTTTAGAAGAGGCCATTACTGAAGAGCTCTGAAAATTGCACGGAGTTCCAAAATATTGATCGGTAATCTCACCTTCTGAGATTCCCAAACCCCTTGTGCTGTCAGAGACCCCCACACAGCTCCCCAACCTGTAAGACTTGCATCTGTTGAAATTACAGTCCAGGTCGGAAGAACAAAAGAAGCCCCCTGAACTAAACGATGGTGATCTGTCCACCACGTCAGAGAGTGTCGTACAATCTGTTTTAAAGATATTAATTGAGATATCTTTGTGTAATCCCTGCACTACTGGTTCAGCATACAGAGCTGAAGAGGTCGCATGTGAAAACGAGCAAAGGGGATCGCGTCCGATGCAGCTGTCATAAGACCTAGAATTTCCATGCATAAGGCTACCGAAGGGAATGATTGTGACTGAAGGTTTCGACAAGCTGATATCAATTTTAGACGTCTCTTGTCTGTCAAAGACAGAGTCATGGACACTGAATCTATCTGGAAACCTAGAAAGGTTACCCTTGTCTGAGGAATCAATGAACTTTTTGGTAAATTGATCCTCCAACCATGATCTTGAAGAAACAACACAAGTCGATTCGTATGAGATTCTGCTAAATGTGAAGACTGAGCAAGTACCAAGATATTGTCCAAATAAGGAAATACCACAATACCCTGTTCTCCGATTACAGACAGAAGGGCACCGAGAACCTTTGTAAAAATTTTTGGAGCTGTTGCTAGGCCAAACGGTAGAGCCACAAACTGGTAATGCTTGTCTAGCAAAGAGAATCTCAGAAACTGATAGTTATCTGGATGAATCGGAATATGCAGATATGCATCCTGTAAATCTATTGTAGACATATAATGCCCTTGCTGAACAAAAGGCAGGATAGTCTTTACAGTTACCATTTTGAATGTTGGTATCCTTACATAACGATTCAATATTTTTAGATCCAGAACTGGTCTGAAGGAATTCTCCTTCTTTGGTACAATGAAGAGATTTGAATAAAACCCCAGCCCCTGTTCCAGAACTGGAACTGGCATAATTACTCCAGCCAACTCTAGATCTGAAACACATTTCAGAAATGCTCGAGCCTTCGCTGGGTTTACTGGGACACGAGAAAGAAAAAATCTCTTTGCAGGAGGCCTTATCTTGAAGCCAATTCTGTACCCTTCTGAAACAATGTTCTGAATCCAAAGATTGTGAATGGAATTTATCCAAATTTCTTTGAAAAAACGTAATCTGCCCCCTACCAGCTGAGCTGGAATGAGGGCCGCACCTTCATGTGGACTTAGGAGCTGGCTTTGGTTTTCTAAAAGGCTTGGATTTATTCCAGACTGGAGATGGTTTCCAAACTGATACCGCTCCTGAGGATGAAGGATCAGGCTTTTGCTCCTTGTTGTGACGAAAGGAACGAAAACGATTATTAGACCTAAATTTACCTTTAGATTTTTTATCCTGTGGTAAAAAAGTTCCTTTCCCTCCAGTAACAGTTGAGATAATAGAATCCAACTGAGAACCAAATAATTTATTACCCTGGAAAGAAAGGGAAAGCAGAGTAGACTTAGAAGACATATCAGCATTCCAAGTTTTAAGCCATAAAGCTCTTCTAGCTAAAATAGCTAGAGACATATACCTGACATCAACTCTAATGATATCAAAGATGGCATCACAAATAAAATTATTAGCATGTTGAAGAAGATTAATAATGCTATAAGAATTATGATCTGTTACTTGTTGCGCTAAAGCTTCTAACCAAAAAGTTGAAGCTGCAGCAATATCCGCTAAAGATATAGCAGGTCTAAGAAGATTACCTGAACACAAGTAAGCTTTTCTTAGAAAGGATTCAATTTTCCTATCTAAAGGATCCTTAAAGGAAGTACTATCTGCCGTAGGAATAGTAGTACGCTTAGCAAGAGTAGAGACAGCCCCATCAACCTTAGGGATTTTGTCCCAAAACTCTAATCTGTCAGATGGCACAGGATATAATTGCTTAAAACGTTTAGAAGGAGTAAATGAATTACAAAAATTATTCCATTCCCTGGAAATTACTTCAGAAATAGCATCAGGGACAGGAAAAACTTCTGGAATAACTACAGGAGATTTAAAAACCTTATTTAAACGTTTAGATTTAGTATCAAGAGGACCAGAATCCTCTATTTCTAATGCAATTAGGACTTCTTTAAGTAAAGAACGAATAAATTCCATTTTAAATAAATATGAAGATTTATCAGCATCAACCTCTGAGACAGAATCCTCTGAACCAGAAGAACCATTATCAGAATCAGAATGATGATGTTCATTTAAAAATTCATCTGAAAAATGAGAAGTTTTAAAAGACTTTTTATGTTTACTAGAAGGAGGAATAACAGACATAGCCTTCTTAATGGATTTAGAAACAAAATCTCTTATATTATCAGGAACACTCTGAGTATTAGATGTTGACGGAACAGCAACAGGTAATGTAACAGTACTAAAGGAAATATTATCTGCATTAACAAGTTTGTCATGACAATCAGTACAAACAACAGCTGGAGGAACAGATACCACAAGTTTACAGCAGATACACCTAGCTTTGGTAGATCCAGCACCAGGCAGCGATTTTCCAGAAGTATCTTCTGACTCAGTGTCAACGTGGGACATCTTGCAATATGTAATAGAAAAAACAACATATAAAGCAAAATTGATCAAATTCCTTAAATGACAGTTTCAGGAATGGGAAAAAAATGCCAGTGAACAAGCTTCTAGCAACCAGAAGCAATAAATAATGAGACTTAAATAATGTGGAGACAATAGTGACGCCCATATTTTTTTAGCGCCAAAAAAGACGCCCACATTATTTGGCGCCTAAATGCTTTTGGCGCCAAAAATTACGCCACATCCGGAACGCCAACACTTTTGGCGCAAAAAAACGTCAAAAATGACGCAACTTCCGGCGACACATATGACGCCGGAAACAGAAAAAAAAATTTGCGCCAAAAAAGTCCGCGCCAAGAATGACGCAATAAAATGAAGCATTTTCAGCCCCCGCGAGCCTAACAGCCCACAGGGAAAAAAGTCACATTTTAAGGTAAGAAAAAATTGATTTATTCATATGCATTATCCCAAATATGAAACTGACTGTCTGAAATAAGGAACGTTGAACATCCTGAGTCAAGGCAAATAAATGTTTGAATACATATATTTAGAACTTTATAAAAAAGTGCCCAACCATAGCTTAGAGTGTCACAGAAAATAAGACTTACTTACCCCAGGACACTCATCTACATGTTGTAGAAAGCCAAACCAGTACTGAAATGAAAATCAGTAGAGGTAATGGTATATATAAGAGTATATCGTCGATCTGAAAAGGGAGGTAAGAGATGAATCTCTACGACCGATAACAGAGAACCTATGAAATAGACCCCGTAGAAGGAGATCATTGAATTCAAATAGGCAATACTCTCCTCACATCCCTCTGACATTCACTGCACGCTGAGAGGAAAACCGGGCTCCAACCTGCTGCGGAGCGCATATCAACGTAGAATCTAGCACAAACTTACTTCACCACCTCCATAGGAGGCAAAGTTTGTAAAAACTGATTTGTGGGGGCGGAGCTAGCCTTACAACAGCATGGTCGCACATCTTTAGAGCTCTGCATAGATTCTACTATATATTGAGAAAAAGGACTTTACAGTTGGTAACCCCAATGCCTCAAAAACAGAACTGAAGTCTGAAATCAACAGAGCTAACTAATGACACAGCCTAAACATAGAAACTTAAGAGAAAACCAAGTTTTGTGCCTTGTTAATAAGTTGCTTGGAACTGAAGCTATCTGACGGTAGCCATTTTCCTCCTCTCGTGGCATAACCCACCCGTTTCTTCCAAAACCTCTGTGGAGAGACACCTATCCCTACTCTCCCTTCTACTGAGACGGCTCCAAAGACCACACTTGCAGACATGGAGAGGTTTAGCAATATGCTAGACGCAACCTTTACTGATATGAAACAAGACCTCCTCAGCATAATGGCGCTTTGCACCTCTCTACCATGTTCTACTGGCGAGCAACATCAGGAGAAAGAACTGCAGCTTACTCAAGACCTGGATGGCTGCGAGTCCCAGAACCTGCGGGTTCAGCACTTAAGCATTCCCAATCTACAGGAAGATATGTCGCCGATGGAACACATGATCAGGCCTGGGCGCAGGCCATATGGAGCTGCTTCAGATCGGCATTTACAAACCGCAAAAGCTGACATCGGGTATGTCCCTCCTAATCTCCGACCTGGGCCTGGGGAGCGGAGTGGTATCAGGAGAGAGCAGAAAGAAAGCGTCTCTAGAGCAGAAGCCGATAATAACACAGAGAGATCCTCCAACATGGGATCCAGCTTGGCCCTAAGAAGACGGCTTGTCACACTGACTAACTATCGCAGCGCAACAACAGATCAATATGAAACCTGGCAGCCTTACAACTTACTACGTTTATCCCGCTACGGGAGACTCACCAGAGAAGATGTTGTCGCATTGCAGGTTCCTAGCCCTCACTTCCACTGTCCTAACTACGCCCGTACAGCTACCGCATGAGAAGCGGTTAATAATCCTGCAGACGAAGTACGCTTTGAACCTCCTGACAGCTGCGCAGCTTTTGGGATCTTCTCCGTTCTCAAGGGATCAAGACCATTCACCTACCCCTGGGATAAGAGACACCGGAGCCTCTCTAGCCTTTATTTGCTGCAGATTAGGCATTGAGTAAATATTCCCAGCAACATTTCATTCTCTAAACAGAGGACCTAAGACTATGAGCTAATTTTTCACTCTCCCTATCTCTTCATTTAAAAGTTAATGTTAGCATCTACTGAGCAACCCTGTCAGGTTTTTTTTTAAAAAGAATTGCAAGTCCCCACAATGGCCTTGGCTCGTTTAGTTTACTGTCCAGTTTTAAGCAGCTTCAAGGTTCTGTCATTTTACATCTATATGTTTAAATATCTATCTATTTGATTGTAGTGTGCTGTTTGTTATACTTCTCTATGCCACATGTTCCAACTTTTTTATTGTGTGCTTTAGTTAATATGTTATGACTAAATACTAGGTTTTACTGTATCATCATTTGGGTATATACCAGGACGGTTCACATGCACTTGGAGCTGCCAGTGTGTCTGTTACTATGCATTTAGTAGGTAGTTAGTTTTAAAATCATATCCCTGCTTATAAGTATTTTTTTTTTTCTTTTCTTTTTTTTTTGCTGAGATGTAGGGGTAATTGTTTTGTTGTAACCTAATCTAGGCAGCTTTAAACTATGGGAACAGAACAGTATTAGACTCCAGATAGGAGATTTGAAAAGAATTAGATAGCATGAAGAAAAATGGTTCATGCCTCCTATCCTTATCTGTTAAGCTGATAATTTTTGCTCCATTTTAGTGAGCTGCCTGAGATAGAAATTTGGCTATAGTCATTTGTTGATAATGTTGTTTATCTACAAATCCACATACGCCTACATATCTGAACTAACATCAGGGTTACTTATAGGTTTATGCTATGTTGTTAGCAAGGGGGACTAAATGTTTTATTTCACTAGTTCATTGCTATGCCCTCATGAAGGGCTTAGTTTATTTTCAACAAGTGGCAAGTTGATATGATTTCTTTAGCTATGTAGAAAATATGTCTCTCCATGCGGCTTTCCTCTGCCCATGTTTTATCTATGGAAATTGCCTATTACATGCCGTACAGGACATGACGCCAAAAAAAAATTATATTGGCTCTTACACTCTAGTTTACACATTACAAAATATGGTTTAACTATTACTTAAATGCGACACTATATCACTACCTTCTTTTTTATAGGGTAAAGGAGACATCTAGACCCTATCTGGCTGTTGTTAGTCTATTCAATACTGCACCCCCTTATGGGAAAAATTAAACATAAGTTACTATAGGAATACAACATAGGGAGCTGTCTCTGAGAAAGCATGACATTTGCAGTTGATCCTGCAGGTAACCAGATAGTCCCTGACAGGGTTTAAAATAGCCCACTTACCTCAGACTTTATTTATATATGGTAATTGCCAATAGTATATCAATAACACCCCCCATAGACCATTAATAACTTGGGTATAGGAGGTTAAGTTCTATATTATATTGCTATGTCTATTGCTCTGCATTAGTTATAATATTTATTACCCTAAAAATCTGAGCATTACTTAAATAATTTCTGCCTAAATATGCCTTACTTATGCCTTACTGTGTCATGCAGCTTACTGATTAGTCTCTATATTAATATTGTAACAACTATATGCAAGGTATATTTATCACCTACTAAGTGTGTATGAGTATTTGAGTGTATAATATAAACAAGGTGTCATGAGCGCTTCCGTTCATCGCCGTGTCGCCGCGGCTCCCGGAACTCCTCTGTGTCTCTGACGTCATGTTGCTTAGCAACATGACGCTTTCTCTCACACCCCTCTGATGACGGTTACGCTCCTGCCCTTTAAATCTCGGCGGGAGGTCTGAATCTGGGCCCGTTTGTTTGTTTCCCTGGATTGTGAGTACCATATCAGTTTTATTCTTCTGTGTACCGACTTCTGCCTGCCTGACCAAGCCTCTTGCCTAATCCCTACTTGCTGATATTTGGACATTGACTTCTGCCTGCCTGACCTTGCCTGTAGCTATTACCCTTTTGCTGACACTTGGATGCCGACTTCTGCTTGCCTGACCCTGTCTTTTGCCTATACCTTTTGCTGATATTTGGATGCCGACTTCTGCCTGCCTGACCTTGCTTTGGCCTTTACCTTTAAACCTATTCTTTGTTAAACAAGACCTGCTTAAAGGGACATTTTACTTTTACAAGCTGCAAAAGAGAACTTTGCCTTTCTGTTTGTTATACACCTGCTTAAAAGGGACATTTACTTTTACAAGCTGCAAAAGAGAACTTTGCCTTTCTGTTTGTTATACACCTGCTTAAAAGGGACATTTACTTTTACAAGCTGCAAAAGAGAACTTTGCCTTTCTGTTTGTTATAAACCTGCTTAAAGGGACATTATACTTTTACAAGCTGCAAAAGAGAACTTTGCCTTTCTGTTTGTTATACACCTGCTTAAAAGGGACATTTACTTTTACAAGCTGCAAAAGAGAACTTTGCCTTTCTGTTTGTTATAAACCTGCTTAAAGGGACATTATACTTTTACAAGCTGCAAAAGAGAACTTTTCCTTTGTTTTACAAGCCTGCTAAAGAGGACCTTTTTCAGAAGCTTCAAAGTAAGAGCATTTCCTTTTTGTTCTTTGTACTACTTAAAGGGACGTTTTATCCTTTGTGGCTTTCCTGCATTCTGGAACAATATTCATTTTTGTTATCTTCTAATCTGCTTCCTGAGTGGGTCACGTCCTGGATATTTCTCAGTGTGCTAGCGTGTGCTTTCAATTCACGCTAGCAGTTGGGTTACATCCCGGATTGATTCCAGAGCGGCTGACATTACAAACGGGCCATAAAAATGGACCCCACTGAATTATCTATGGCCGTGGCTCACCAGGGACAGCTCTTGGGTTCTCATGCCACTCACTTGCAGTCTCTGGACACTAAACTTGATCAAATTACTGCTCTATTACAAAATTTGGTTGCTACCGCACCTCCCAATCCTAATCCCAATCCAAATCCGATTGAGGCATTACCTCCTCCGATTCCTAACAATCAGTCTCAGGTACAACTAAGTCCCAGGATTCCTCTTCCGGATAAATATGATGGGAATCCTGAAGAATGTAGAGGCTTTTTGAATCAATGCCGTCTTCATTTCCGAAATAGCCCTACTCTCTTTGCTACTGCCTCTTCTAGAATCACGTTTCTTATTTCCTTAATGAAAGGAAAAGCCTTGGCTTGGGTGTCACCTTTGCTAGAAAAGAATGATCCTATACTGTTGGATGTTGATACATTTCTATCTACATTCTCAGAACCACCAAGATCATGTGCACCACGTCAAGAAAGTACTTCAACGTCTAAGAGAATTCCATCTGTTTGCTAAACTGGAGAAATGTTCTTTCCATCAAAAAATCATACCCTTTCTGGGTTATGTAATATCGGCATCTGGATTCGAAATGGACCCTACTAAACTTTCTGCCATTTTGGATTGGCCTAGACCTGATTCTTTGAAGGCTTTACAACGTTTCCTAGGCTTCGCCAATTATTACAGAAAGTTCATCAAGAATTTTGCTACTATTACTTCTCCTCTTACTTCTCTCACAAGAAAAGGACAAAACTGTAAAGTATGGCCGTCTGAGGCTATAGAAGCTTTTGAATCTCTCAAAGAAGCTTTTTCCTCAGCTCCTATCCTTCGTCATCCAAATCCTGAGTTTCAATTTATTCTGGAGGTGGATGCTTCCTCTGTTGCTGCTGGAGCGGTTCTGTCTCAACGAATACCAGAGACTGGAAGGATTCATCCTGTTGCTTTTTTCTCTAAAAAATTCACTCCTTCCGAATTTAACTATGACGTAGGGAATAAAGAGTTGCTTGCCATCAAGATGGCATTGGATGAATGGAGACATTGGCTGGAAGGTACTTCTTTGCCATTTACTATACTTACTGATCATAAGAACCTTCTGTATCTCCAAACAGCCAAACGACTAAATTCCAGGCAAGCACGCTGGTCCTTATTCTTCTCTCGGTTTCACTATAATTTGTCTTACATACCTGGTTCAAAAAATATTAAAGCAGACGCACTTTCCAGACAATTTCAAGATACCCCAGTTCCTGAGTCTGGTACCATTCTCCAACCTCATGAAGTCATTGCCCAGTTAACAACTTCTTGGTTACAAGAATTACAGTCCGCTCAAGAGCGTCTTCCTTTGTCCTGTAAACCTCCCAATGGTTTACTCTTTGTTCCTGAACGCCTTCGTTCCAAGATTTTATTTTGGGCTCATGATAGTCCCCTTTCTGGACATCCTGGCATCAGTATTACCACTCGAAACCTCAAACAACATGTCTGGTGGCCTACACTCTCTCAAGATGTGAAGGATTACGTCTCAGTATGCACACAATGTGCCATGAACAAAACTCCACGCCAACTTCCTTCAGGATTACTCCAACCATTGCCTATACCTCACCAGCCTTGGACTCATGTATCCATGGACTTTATTACCGATCTTCCCTTGTCCACTGGGAACAATACTATCTGGGTGGTGGTCGACAGGTTCACTAAGACGGCTCATTTTGTACCCTTGCCAGGATTACCATCTGCCAAAAGACTCTCTGAACTTTTTATTCTACATATTGTAAGAATCCATGGATTTCCTCTTGATATTGTTTCAGATAGAGGGGTACAATTCGTTTCTCGATTTTGGAGGTCACTTTGTAAACATTTTGGTACTACTATATCTCTCTCTACTTCTCACCACCCACAATCGAATGGTCAGACTGAAAGAGTAAACCAGTGTCTTGAAACATATCTTAGACATTATGTGGATCATTATCATTCTAACTGGACTTCTTACCTTCCTTTGGCTGAATTGGCCCATAATGCCCGGTACAATTCCTCCCTTCAGACTTCTCCTTTTCATGCAGCTTACGGATATCAGCCTAGGACGTTCCCTTTGCATACTTCCTCCACAGTGAATCCTGCTTCTGATCTTACAGCCCGAAGATTAACTCGACATTGGCAGAAGATACATCGTATTCTTTCTGTAACTTCTAGACGTTACAAGTTCTTTTCGGATCTTCGACGGAAAAAGGCTCCCAAATATCGCCCTGGTGATAAAGTTTGGATTTCCTCTCGATTTCTTCGCCTGAAACAACCTTCTAACAAATTGGGACCACGATATGTGGGTCCTTTCCGAATACTGGGTCAGGTATGTTCCACTGCTTATCGGGTAGCTTTACCCAAGTCTCTCAAAGTCCATCCGGTATTCCATGTTTCTCTTTTAAAACCTGTGATGATTAACAGGTATTCTAAGCCTTTTTCTAAACCTCCACCGTTATTGGTGCATGGACATCCTGAGTTTGAGATCAGCCATATTCTAGATTCCAAATTGCGGGGCAAGAAATTGTATTATCTCATTCATTGGAAGGGTTATCCAGTCACGGAACGTTCTTGGGAACCTGCTCATCAAGTAAATGCTCCAATATTGGTCAAGACCTTCCACAAGACTCATCCTGATAGACCTGGTCCTGTCCCCCGGAGGGGCCCTTGAGGAGGGGGTGCTGTCATGAGCGCTTCCGTTCATCGCCGTGTCGCCGCGGCTCCCGGAACTCCTCTGTGTCTCTGACGTCATGTTGCTTAGCAACATGACGCTTTCTCTCACACCCCTCTGATGACGGTTACGCTCCTGCCCTTTAAATCTCGGCGGGAGGTCTGAATCTGGGCCCGTTTGTTTGTTTCCCTGGATTGTGAGTACCATATCAGTTTTATTCTTCTGTGTACCGACTTCTGCCTGCCTGACCAAGCCTCTTGCCTAATCCCTACTTGCTGATATTTGGACATTGACTTCTGCCTGCCTGACCTTGCCTGTAGCTATTACCCTTTTGCTGACACTTGGATGCCGACTTCTGCTTGCCTGACCCTGTCTTTTGCCTATACCTTTTGCTGATATTTGGATGCCGACTTCTGCCTGCCTGACCTTGCTTTGGCCTTTACCTTTAAACCTATTCTTTGTTAAACAAGACCTGCTTAAAGGGACATTTTACTTTTACAAGCTGCAAAAGAGAACTTTGCCTTTCTGTTTGTTATACACCTGCTTAAAAGGGACATTTACTTTTACAAGCTGCAAAAGAGAACTTTGCCTTTCTGTTTGTTATACACCTGCTTAAAAGGGACATTTACTTTTACAAGCTGCAAAAGAGAACTTTGCCTTTCTGTTTGTTATAAACCTGCTTAAAGGGACATTATACTTTTACAAGCTGCAAAAGAGAACTTTGCCTTTCTGTTTGTTATACACCTGCTTAAAAGGGACATTTACTTTTACAAGCTGCAAAAGAGAACTTTGCCTTTCTGTTTGTTATAAACCTGCTTAAAGGGACATTATACTTTTACAAGCTGCAAAAGAGAACTTTTCCTTTGTTTTACAAGCCTGCTAAAGAGGACCTTTTTCAGAAGCTTCAAAGTAAGAGCATTTCCTTTTTGTTCTTTGTACTACTTAAAGGGACGTTTTATCCTTTGTGGCTTTCCTGCATTCTGGAACAATATTCATTTTTGTTATCTTCTAATCTGCTTCCTGAGTGGGTCACGTCCTGGATATTTCTCAGTGTGCTAGCGTGTGCTTTCAATTCACGCTAGCAGTTGGGTTACATCCCGGATTGATTCCAGAGCGGCTGACACAAGGTGTCATGCCCAGGTTTGTTCTGTGTCCCACACTGGTTATTTAGACAGATGCAATCACCCCCTCCTATTGCTGTTATATATTAACCTATTTACTATTAAGGCCTGTGTTACGCGTACAGCTTCTATAAAAAAGTAGAAGAGAAGAGAAGAAAAAATAAAAAAAATAAAGAGCTTCTATTAGGTCTTGACAGCGTGTATACTCCCCTATCTAAGTAAAATAAGCCAATAGGGGTTCATTCCATCTACCTCGCTCTATGGTCAAGACCAACCTACTCTCACAATCTCCTGGCTCATAGTTTATACAGGGTTAAAACCATTCTACGTCCTGATAATGTCCCTATATTAGCTAACTTCCCTTCAACACTATTGATACAATCATACCAATGGTGGAGAAGCTTATTGACAGGGAATACCCTAATTCGCTTATTATTAGATTTAATAATCCCTAGTCTGCCCAGAACTCCCCCTCCTTGGACATTTCTAATCACCCACCTCATACTTTAAACCTTAAACTTTGCATACTCATATAAGGCTCCGTCCCCCCCCTCCCCCTTTCCTATACGTATAGCGGTGCTTACCCGCTGAATATCCCCCCCCCCCGGATATCTCAGCCCAAAAGTGGCTGAAGCATAAGCCAACTCTCCACAGCTTGACTTCTCTGACCTGGATACTTTATTGATTATTTTCCATAGTACTGTGGAGATCATATATTAAACAGATAACATAAAATGAAGTTGTATTCCATTTCGCCTAAACTTATTGTCTATTTTTCAGCTTACGATTTGATATGTAATTATATTAGTACATGTATATCTTGTTTTTCTCTTCCCAAACATGTCAATTTATAGACATTGTATTATTTACACTGGTGTAATTTATGCCCCAGGGCGATGTTTGCTTGTAAATATATGTGTTAAACTTCAATAAAAAAATTATTTAAAAAAAAAAAAAAAAAACTGATTTGTGGGTGTGGTGAGGGGTGTATTTATAGGCATTTTGAGGTTTGGGAAACTTTGCCCCTCCTGGTAGGAATGTATTTCCCATACGTCACTAGCTCATGGACTCTTGCTAATTACATGAAAGAAATTTACATTCACTTTAACTCTCAACGTCATGAAAGAAATGAATTTATCAGGAAAGTATAACTTGTGCCTTTTTCATCAAAGATGAGAGTCCACAAATCATTGTGTGGGAAATATCCAAGCAGAAAAATTTGATGAGATCACAATGAAAGGGGAGTGGGCAACTGTGATGACAGATTTGGTACTGACCTGACACTATGTTCCACATAACTTTCCTGCAAAAAGCAGTCTCAGAAGAGTCAAACACATGAATGTGATAACACTTTAAAAAGGGTGCAAAGAAGACCAAGTAGCTGCTTTGCAAATCTGATCAACAGAAGTAAAAAATGGCAATTGCTCTAATAGAATGAGCAGTAAAGCACTCAGGGGGAGTCTTCCCCCACAACCAAATATGTCTTATGAAATAAGGTTTTAAGTCAAGCAGTTAAATAAAGAGCCGTAGCTTTCTGACCTTTTTTGAGGTCCAGAAAAATTAACAAAAAGAGAAGAAAGAAAGTCTGAAATCTTTTGTGGCTTCCACATAATATGTGAAGAGGTCGCTCCTTAGAATTCTTAGGAGCTGAACAAAAAGAAGGAACCACCATTTCCTGGTTGATAGTAGCTGTAGATACCACCTTAGGAAGAAAGGAATAACTAGATCAAAGAACAGCCTTATCTTGATATAAAGGCAGAAAAGGAGGTTTGCCAGACAAAGATGAAAGCTTAGAAGCCCTTCCGACAGAAGAAAAAGAACCTTCAAAGATAAAAGTTGAAAATCTAAATACTGCATAGGCTCAGAAGGATTTTGAAGAACCCTCAGAACCAGATTAAGATTCTAAGGAGGGGAAGTGGACAAATAACTGGTTTAATTCTGATCAACCTGCACAATGGTATAGAAATTTGGAATTTTAACAATCCCTTTGTGGAACAAGATGGAAAGAGACAAAATCTGACTAGCTGACAAACCTGCATTTCCTGCAGGAACTTGAGGACTTCCCTATTCAGAGACTGGTCTCTGGGTGAACAGTCTGCATCCTAATTGTTCACACCTGGAATGTGGATTACACAAATCCTGCAACGATACTTTTCTGCCCAACTGATGATGTGGGACACTTCCCTCATTGCTAAGGAACTTTGACTGGAATCAAACAAAAGATTTCTGCCTGATCTTGGGCAAACTCTTGAAAGCCCTGAATATTGCAAAAATCTTTATGGGCAACCTTGCCACCTAAGGAAACCACATTATCTGCATTCTCCAAGACTGCATGCTAACTTATCAGGCTGCCCTTTGTGGAAATCACTGCCCTCTGAACCAAGGAATGGTGAGTCTGACATCAAATTAGAGATTGTGTTGTCCTATGGTCTAACAGGATTATCTGAGACAGATCCTTGTGGTCCCCCATTCCACTGACACAACATTTTCAATTGGAGTGACCAAAGATAAAATATGGCAAATGGAACTGAATCTGAGGCAGCCAACATGAAACACACAACTTTCATGCATAGCTTAACAAAAGAAAAATGAAGATGATCACAGTTTTTTGGTAACTTTAGCCTGCGTTGATCTGTCAGAGACAAATGCATAGTGACTGAATCAATTATGAACCCCAGAAAAGACACACAGGTCTGAGGAGTTAAGGAGCACTTTGAAATATTTATTTTTCAACAGTGACTTTGAAGAAATTTAAGAACAGATATCTCCCAAGCCTCCTTAAAGAGAGAGACTCAGTCTGCCCCCGACCAGAGACCGGTCTGGTATTGGGAACACACATTTACCTGAGCTTGGAAGTTGGGGTAGATTTCTTAGTCTGTTTGTTTTTAGACCAAGAAGTGCTGGACTACCAGGAATATTTGGAGTAACCAGAACACCGTGAAGAAGAGGAAGCTGATTCTTAGATTGCTGAAAGAAACTGAATGTCCTGAGGATCTAAGCTTACCCTTAGACTTTTTATATTGGGGCAGACAAGCTTCTTTACCCTTAGTGACCTTGGTAATAATAGCATCCACTCCTTGAGCAAAGTTTTGCTCAGAATGGCAAGATAAAGTAATCTGTGTTTAGAAACCACATAATCAGCAGAACAAGATTTGTGCCATAAATCTAGCCAAAACAGACAAAGCAACATTTTTAGCATCAATACACATTTCCACCACTGCATCACAAATAATAATAATAATAAAAAAAAATATTTTTGGTTCTCATGAGATTCAAGCAATCCTGAACCATCCAGAGTAGTATCCCCAGAAACAAGTTCTGAAAGGTTGTCAAAACAAACAAACAAACAGCAGTAGCAGCAGCTACACAGGCAACACTGAAACCAGGCCTAAACATAAAACCTACAAGCTGAATATATTTTCTATGGAAACCCTCAACTTTTCTATCCAAAAGGATCCACAAAACTGGAACTAACCTCCAAGGGAAGAATAGTACTCCTGGAAATGTTGAAATAGCTGCATCCACCTTAGGAATTGTTCCCTTAGGAATTGTTCCCAAATCTCTGTATTAGCAAAAGGGATAGAGAGCATAGATTGGAAATTAGAAGACAGAACAAAAGGGATATCAGGCTTTTGCCATTCTTTGGAAATTAGATCAAAAACTGACATCAGATATGGTAAAAATAAGACTGTTCACTTTTTAATGGTTGCTTAACTGTAGCAGGAAAATCCTCTACTTCTAAAGAAATTCAAACTTCCTCTAACAAAGCATGAATATGCTCAAGCCTAAAATTAAAGGACACAATATCTAACAGTGGCCGCTCCAAAGAGAAGTCCAGGATGATCTAAAGGCCAAAGAAGGACCACCTTCCAATCCTTGCATGCACTATCAGTGAGAGCTACAGACTAAGGAAGGACCACCTTCCAATCCTTGCATGCGCTAGCAGTGAAAGCTACAGACTAAGGAAGGACCACCTTCCAATCCTTGCATGCGCTAGCAGTGAGAGCTAAATGCCAAAGAAGGACCACCTTCCAATCCTTGTATGCGCTAGCAGTGAGAGCTAAAGGCCAAAGAAGGACCACCTTCCAATCCTTGTAGGCGCTAGCAGTGAGAGCTTAAGGCCAAAGAAGGACCACCTTCCAATTCTTGCATGTGCTAGCAGTGAGAGGTAAAGGCCAAAGAAGGACCACCTTCCAATTCTTGCATGCGCTAGCAGTGAGAGGTAAAGGCCAAAGAAGGACCACCTTCCAATTCTTGCATGCGCTAGCAGTGAGAAGTAAAGGCCAAAGAAGGACCACCTTCCAATTCTTGCATGCGCTAGCAGTGAGAGGTAAAGGTCAAAGAAGGACCACCTTCCAATCCTTGCATTAGCAGTGAGAGCTAAAGTCCAAAGAAGGACCACCTTCCAATCCTTGCATGCACTAATGCTGATCGCTAAAGGCCAAAGAAGGACCACCTTCCAATCCTTGCATGCACTAATAGTGAGAGCTAAAGGCCAAAGAAGGACCACCTTCCAACGTATGCGCTAATGGTGAAAGCTAAAAGGCCAAAGAATGACCACTTTCCAATCCTTGCATGTGCTAATGGTGAGAGTTAAAGGCCAAAGAAGGACCACCTTCCAATGCATGTGCTAATGGTGAAAACTAAAAGGCCAAAGAATGACCACTTTCCAATCCTTGCATGTGCTAATGGTGAGAGCTAAAGGCCAAAGAAGGACCACCTTCAAATCCTTGCATGTGCTAATGGTGAAAGCTAAAAGGCCAAAGAATGACCGCTTTCCAATCCTTGCATGTGCTAATGGTGAGAGATAAAGGCCAAAGAAGGACCACCTTCCAATGCATGCGCTAATGGTGAGAGCTAAAGGCCAAAGAAGGACCACCTTCCAATGCATGCACTAATGGTGAGAGCTAAAGGCCAAAGAAGGACCAACTTCCAATCCTTGCATGTGCTAATGGTGAAAGCTAAAAGGCCAAAGAAGGATCACCTTTCAATCCTTGCATGCGCTAATGGTGAGAGTTAAAGGCAAAAGAAGGACCATCTTCCAATCCTTGCATTAGCAGTGAGAGCTAAAGGCCTAAGAAGGACCACCTTCGAATCCTTGCATGTGCTAATGGTTAGAGCTAAAGGCCAAAGAAGGACCATCTTCCAATCCTTGCATTAGCAGTGAGAGCTAAAGGCCTAAGAAGGACCACCTTCCAATCCTTGCATGCGCTAATGGTGAGAGCTAAAGGCCTAAGGACCACCTTCCAATCCTTGCATGTGCTAATGGTGAGAGCTAAAGGCCAAAGAAGGATCACCTTCCAATCCTTGCATGTGCTAATGGTGAGAGCTAAAGACCAAAGAAAGACCACCTTCCAATCCTTGCATGCACTAATGGTGAGAGCTAAAGGCCAAAGAAGGACCACCTTCCAATCCTTGCATGCGCTAATGGTGAGAGCTAAAGGCCAAAGAAGGACCACCTTCCAATCCTTGCATGCACTAATGGTGAGAGCTAAAGGCCAAAGAACAACCACCTTCCAATCCTTGCATGCATTAGCAGTGAGAGCTAAGGGCCAAAGAAGGACCACCTTCCAATCCTTGCATTTGGTAATGGTGAGAGCTAAAGGCCAAAGAAGGACCACCTTCCAATCCTTGTATGCGCTAATGGTGAGAGCTAAAGGCCAAAGAAGGACCACCTTACAATCCTTGCATGCGCTAATGGTGAGAGCTAAAGGCCAAAGAAGGACCACCTTCCAATCCTTGCATGCACTAATTGTGAGAGCTAAAGGCCAAAGAACGACCACCTTCCAATTCTTGTATGCGCTAATGGTGAGAGCTAAAGACCTAAGGACCACCTTCCAATCCTTGCATGCGCTAATAGTGAGAGCTAAAGGCCAAAGAAGGACCACCTTCCAATCCTTGCATGCACTAATGGTGAGAGCTAAAGGCCAAAGAAGGACCACCTTCCAATCCTTGCATGTACTAATGGTGAGAGGTAAAGGCCAAAGAAGGACCATCTTCCAATTCTTGCATGTACTAATGGTGAGAGGTAAAGGCCAAAGAAGGACCACCTTCCAATCCTTGTATGCGCTAATGGTGAGAGCTAAAGGCCTAAGGACCACCTTCCAATCCATGCATTCACTAATGGTGAGAGGTAAAGGCCAAAGAAGGACCACCTTCCAATGCATGCATTCACTAATGGTGAGAGGTAAAGGCCTAAGAAGGACCACCTTCCAAACCTTGCTTGCATTAATGGTGAAAGCTAAAGGCCTAAGGACCACCTTCCAATCCTTGCATGCGCTAATGGTGAGAGCTAAAGGCCAAAGAAGGACCACCTTCCAATCCTTGCATGCACTAATGGTGAGAGCTAAAGGCCAAAGAAGGACCACCTTCCAATCCTTGCATGCACTAATGGTGAGAGCTAAATGCCAAAGAAGGACCACCTTCCAATCCTTGCATTTGGTAATGGTGAGAGCTAAAGGCCAAAGAAGGACCACCTTCCTATCCTTGCATGCACTAATGGTGAGAGCTAAAGGCCAAAGAAGGACCAACTTCCAATCCTTGCAAGCGCTAGCAGTGAGAGGCAAAGGCCAAAGAAGGACCACCTTCCAATCCATGCATTAGCAGTGAGAGCTAAAGCCAAAAAAGCTGAAGAAAACATCAGAATCTTTGTGCAGGCGAGGGAAACAGACAGTGTACAGCCCTGCAGTAACTCCTGAGTGCGCTAAAGCTAGCCATGCTAAATTAAGAAAGACAGTAAACTTGATTAAAGAAATGAAAAAAACTGCTAAGATAAAGTGTATGATGTGAAACTATTTGCACCTGTACTTTTTTAATCATGTGTACATGTTCATACTAACAGCTGTTGGTCTATGAAGGTGCAAAGTATGTACCCGTCAGCACCTTGTTCAGTGTTACTTACCTCAGCTTTCAGTAGACAAGCCCATCCTAGGCAGTAACATTATTCTAAAAACCAGGGGATTGGCGGATAAAGAAAACACAGAGTTCCGGGTAGGATGGTCCAGCCTAAGCTAACCGTGGCATTCCTCTGCGCTATCACATGACCGGCTGATAGCCAATGAGGGTGCACGAAGAGGACACGTCCCTGTTCAGACATGATCAAACATCATAGAAACACAGAGATTTTCCGGCACTCCAGTAGGTAAAATAAAGTTCTTTATTGGGTAGATACTGTAAAAACATAAAAAAGAGCGGTAGCCCTGGTAAAAACAAAAAAGGACAAGGAGAACCAAGACCCCCTGTGACATCATACAAGTTTCATGCCGCTAGGGCACTTGTTCACTGATCACTACCCAATAAAGAACTTTATTTTACCTATTGGAGTCCCTGGAAAATCTCTGTGTTCCTATGATTGGTAGATAAATGCACATTTCACCTGGGAGGCCTGTGATATTTTCCACTGAGAAAACTGCCTGGCTGATAACTCCTCGTCTATAGCTACCAATAACCTGCACTATAACAGCTAAGATTCACACCACATATAAACAAGAAATCCTAAAAAAAAATAATAATAATAGAGTAACCAAAAAAACATAATTTATGTAAGAACTTACCTGATAAATTAATTTCTTTCATAGTGGCAAGAGTCCATGAGCTAGTGACATATGGGATATACATTCCTAACTGGAGGGGGAAAAGCTTCCCAAACTTCAAAATGCCTATAAATAAACCTCCCACCTACCTTAGTTTAACGTGTAGCCAAGAAGTGAGGTGTAAAATAAGGAGTAAAAAGCATATAAAAAGAGGAACTGAAAAAAATAAAGTGCTTTATACAAAAAAGCATAACCACAAAAAATAGGGTGGGTCTCATGGACTCTTGCCACTATGAAATAATGTTATCAGGTAAGTTCTTACATAAATTATGTTTTCTTTCATGTAAGTGGCAAGAGTCCATGAGCTAGTGACGTATGGGATATAATACCCAAGATGTGGAAATCCATGAGTCACTAGAGAGGGAGGGATAAAATAACAGCTAAATCTGCTGAGAAATTAAATCCAAAAAATAATTAAGTTTTCTTAAGTTTTTTTTTAAAAACTTAAATCAAAGGCACTAGAATCAAACTGAGACAACTGCCTGAAGAATCTTTCTACCAAATGGTGCTTCCGAAGAAGCAAACACATCAAAATGGTAAAATTAAGTAAAAGTATGCAAAGAAGACCAAGTTGCTGCTTTGCAAATTTGATCAACTGAAGCTTCATTCTTGAAAGCCCAAGAAGTGGCAACTGATCTAGTAGAATGAGCTGTAATTCTCTGAGGCGGAGACTGCCCCACCTCCAAATAAGCTTTGTGAATCAAAAGTTTCAACCAAGATGCCAGAGAAATAGCAGAAGCTTTCTGACCTTTCCAGCCAGAAAAAAATAACAGACTAGAAGTCTTTCTGAAATCTTTAGTAGCCTCAACATAATATTTCAAAGCTCTTACCACATCCAAAGAATGTAAAGACCTTTTAAGAGTAATGTTAGGATTAGGACACAAAAAAGGAACAGCAATTTCCCTATTGATGTTGATAGAATTCACGACTTTAGGCAAAAAATGTAATGAAGTCCGCAAAACAGCTTTATCTTGATGTAAAATCAGATAAGTAGACTCACAAGAGAGAGCAGACAATTCAGAAACTCTTCTAGCAGAAAAGATAGCCAAAAGAAATGACACTTTGCAAGAAAGTAATTTAATATCCAGAGAATGCATAGGCTCAAAAGGAGGAGCCTGTAAAATCTTCAAAACCAAATTAAGACTCCAAGGAGGAAAAACAGATTTAATAACAGGTTTGATATGAATCAAAGCCTGAACAAAACAGTGAATATCAGGAAGTTTCTATGAAATAAGACAGAAAGAGCAGAAATTTGTCTTTTCAAAGTATTTGCAGACAAACCCTTATTCAAACCATCCTGGAGAATCTGTAAAAACCTAAGAATTTTGAAAGAATGCCAAGAATAATTATGAGTGGAACACCATGAAATATAGGTTTTCCAAACCCGATGATACTTTTTTCCTTGAAACAGACTTACAAGCCTGTATCATAGTGCTAATCACTGAGTCAGAGAAACCTCTATGACTAAGTACTAAGCGTTCAATTTCTATACCTTCAAATGCAGAGATCCTGATGGAAAAACGTCCCTTGAGACCGAAGGTCTGGCCTTAAAGGAAGTGGCCAAGGCTAGCAACTGGACATCGGGACAAGATTCGCATACCAAAATCTGTGAGGCCATGCTGGTGCTATCAGAAACACAAGAGATTGTTCCATTATGATCTTGGAGATCACTCTTGGAAGAAGAACCCGAGGAGGGAAATTATAAGCAGGTTGGTAAAACCAAGGAACTGCTAAGGCATCCACCATCTCTGCCTGAGGATCCCTGAACCTGGAAAGGTATCTGGGAAGCTTCTCGTTTAGACGAGAGGCCATCAGATCTATTTCTGGAAGACCCCACATCTGTACAAGATGAAAAAAACACTTCTGGATGGAGAGATTACTCCCCAGTCTGATGGCTGAGATAATACGCTTCCCAATTGTCTACACCTGGGACATGAATCGCAGAAACTTGACAAGAGTTGGACTCCGCCCGAGAAAGTATCCGAGATACTTCCTTCATTGCTGAAGGACTGTGAGTCCCTTCTTAATGATTGACATATGCCACTGTTCTGATATTGTCAGTTTGAAAATAAATGTAAAGTTCTCTCTTCAAAAGAGGCCACGCCTGAAGAGCCCTGAAAATAGCATGGAGTTCTAAAATATTGAATGGTAACCTCGCCTTTTGAGGTTTTCAACCCCCTTGTGCTGTCAGAGACCCCCAGACAGCTCCCCAACCTGTAAGACTTGCATTTGTTTTGATCACAGTCCAGGTAGGACAAACAGATGAGGTCCCTTGAACAATAAGGTAATGGTCTAACCACCAAGTCAGAGAGAGTTGAGTGTTGGGATTTAAATATATCAGTTGTGATATCTGAGCATAATCCCTGCACCATAGGTGCAACATGCAAAGCTGTAGAGGCCTCAAATGAAAACGAGCAAAGGGGATCGCGTCCAAAGCTGCAGTCATGAGACCAAAAACTTCCATGCACATAGCCACTGAAGGGAATGATAGAGACTAAAGGTTTAGACAAGCTAAAACTAACTTCATTCGTCTCTTGTCTGTCAGAGAAAGAGTCATGGACACTGAATCTATCTGGAAACCTTAAAAGGTGACCCTTGTGTGAGGAATCAAGAAACTCTTTTGTAAATTGATCCTCCAACAATGTTTTTGAAGAAACCACACTTGTGTGAGATTCTGCTAAATGAAAAGATTGAGCTAGTACCAAGATATCGTCCAAATAAGGAAACACCGCAATACCCTGCTTTCTGATTACAGATAGAAGGGCACCAAGAACCTTTGAAAAGATTCTTGGAGCTGTCGCTAGGCCAAACGGCAGAGCGACAAATTGGTAATGTTTGTCTAAAGAAGAGAATCTCAGAAAATGATAGTGGTCTGGATGAATTGGAATGTGAAGATAAGCGTCCTGTAAGTCTATTGTGTACATGAAATGACCTTGCTGAACAAAAGGCAGAATAGTCCTTATAGTCACCATCTTGAAAGTTAAATGATTTAAAAATTTCAGATCCAGAATTGGTCGGAACAAATCTTCTTTCTTTGGGACAATGAATAGATCTGAATAAAACCCAAACTCTGTTCCTGCAGAGGAACTGGAACAATCACCCCTGAAAGCTCTAGGTCTGAAACACACTTCAGAAAAGTCTGAGCTTTCACAGTGTTTGTTGGAACATGAGAAATAAAAAAATCTTCCCATGGGAGGTCTTATTCTGAAACCTTTTTGATACCCTTGAGACACAATATTCTGAATCCACTGATTTTGAACACTGTCCAAATGTGTTGACAAAATATCAATCTGCCCCAGCAGTTGAACTGGTTTGAGGGCCGCACCTTCATGCAGTCTTAGGGGCTGGATTTGTTTTTTTATAAGGTTTGGATTTATTCCAATTTGGAGATGGTCTCCAATTAGAGCCAGAGGCCTTAGGCAGGGCCGCCACTAGAAATTTTGGGGCCCCTGACTCAACCATTGATCAGGCCCCCCCCCTTTGACATGTGCAATTTTTGACCAAGTGACTAAAACGGATATGCACTTTATTCTTAAGTGTCTATTTAAACTTGGAAATGTTGTAAAGGTAGTAACATACAAACACACAGACTCACTCATACACTGAAACACACACTCACACATAAGGATTCACATATAGACACTCTAGCAGACGCTCAAAGAAACACACTCAGACACAGACACCCAAACAGACACTTAGCACTCGTTTACATTGACCTGACAAGTAATGAGGTAAACTACAGTTTTGTAAAAAAAAAGGAGAATTTTAAAACAAAATATGGAGTTCTGATTAACTTTTTGTAAAGGAAGATGACAACTAAATTATGAAAACAGCATGCAGTGGCTGAAAGGAAGGGCCCTGAACTGCCTAAACAATAATTTATAGGTTAAATGGTGGATTGGTTACTTCCGGAAAGGTCTTGTTAGTCTCAAAGTCTGTAGAAAGATGTGAATAATTAGTAGTAAGGTCAAAATGTCCTAAAAAGGAACAGACAATGGACACACACACACAAACTCAAACTTGCACACACACAGAGACACCCACAGAAAACACACAGACATACATATACAGAGAAACAACCACATAAAAAACACAGAAAGACATACATACACACACTCTCACTGAGACATCCACAGAAAACACACAAATACATACACACACCCTCACAGAGACGCCCACATAAAACACACACCCAAACAGAGACATACACAGAAAACACAGACATACATACATATACACACACACCCTAACAGAGACATCCACAGAAAACACAGACATACACACCCACCCTCACAGAGGCATCCAAAGAAAATACACAAAGACAAACATACACACACCCTCACAGAGACAACCACAGAAAAAGCTCAACGACGTATGCACACACCCTCACAGACATCCACAGAAAATGCACAAAGACAAACACACCCACCCTCACAGAGAGACCCACAGATAAAAAATACATACGCACTCAGAGACACAAACCAAAGCACAAAGACAAACACAGACACCCACAGAAACACTCACAGGAGGAAACATTTATGCACCTTGAATTCCCTAAATCAACAGTGTGTGACATGCATGATAAAAATTTTTTAGAAATTAAGAGATCACTTTTTAAAGAATCATATTTGTAAATGTGCAAACAAAAATAATTCTGTGAATTCAAAATTGTACATTAATGAGCTGGGTAGATGGCTAGATGAAGAAAAGTACCTTTAAAAGGTTGACATATGATGTTTGTTTGTTTGTTTTTTCCCCATTTTCCCCAACCAAGAGCCCCACTACAAATATACACATTTTCCCAGCTGTCAGCTGTACTTATGGATTTTGAAAATGCTGTACTCTATATGGTCTTGGTGGGACCATAAGATGTGATACTCATACTATTAGATCTGGATAAATCCAGGATTTAGGCTTGTTGGTATGTATTTCAAAATTAAGCCAGCTGTAGTGTAAACTGAACAGTTTTAAGTTAACTTGTCTCATTTCAAACACTGAGCAATCTTAGTCTGAGAGTATAAAATGTTATGCAGATGTAAAAATCTTAGATAAAATGCCTCCTTGCATCTGGAAAGTCCTTGCATGAAGGGGCAGTAAACTGGAATGTAATATATATATATATATATATATATATATATATATATATATATATATATATATATATATATATATATATATATATATAAAATGCATATCTGCCAAAAGGTTGTGTATTGAGGAGGAAACATTTCTGCATGGTTTTAAATATAGAGTTTCTACAGCATTGTCAAATAATCATAAATACACTGCTGCTAAAAAAAATTGTTTTTATGGACCCCTAGCCCCAAAAAACTACTACCACTGACACACACTGTACAAAGTGCCAAGTCTGTCTCACACTGCGCATAGTGGTTTAGTGCACACTAAGAAATCCTCTCAAATGCTAATACTTTACTTCTTGTAATAACATTTCCCATGCTCAATTAGCACTCTGCTGTAGTACCCACTGCACTGGTGGCTGCCCAAATATATATATTTTTTTTAGTTCTTGCCTCATAGGGCCCCCCTGGCTCATTGGGCCCCTGACAGGAGTCACCCCTGTCACCCCCTGATGGCGGCCCTGGCCTTAGGGGAAGGAGAGGTCTTTTGTTCTCTATTCTGACGAAAGGAACAAAAACTATTGGGAGCTTTAAATTTACCCCTAGATTACTTATCTTGGGACAGAAAAACTCCCTTTCCCCCGGTGATAGTGGAGATAGAATCCAATTGATACCAAATAAATTACTACCCTGAAATGATAAAGATAGTAATATAGATTCAGACACCATATCAGCATTCCAAGATTTAAGCCATAAAGCTTCTAGTAAGAATAGCTAAAGACATAGATTTAATATCAATCTTAATAACATCAAATATAGCATCACAAATAAAATGATTAGCACGTTGAAGTAAAAGAACAATGCTAGACAATTCAGGATCTGTTAAGTGTTGCGCTAAACTGCCCAACCAAAAAGTTGAAGCAGCAACAACATCAGCCATAGAAATGGCAGGTCTAAGAATATAGCCAATATGTAAATATGCTTTTCTAAGATAGGATTCAATCTTCGTATCTAAAGGATCCTTAAAGGAAGTACTATCTTCCATAGGAATAGTAGTACGTTTGCCAAGAGTAGAAATAGCCCCACCAACCTTAGGGACTTTTCCCCAAAACTCTAAATTAGCCACATGTAAAGGATATAACTTTTTAAACCTAGAAGAAGGGTTAAAAGAAGCACCAAGTTTAGATAATTCCTTAGTAAACATATGAGAGATAGCATCTGGAATAGGAAAAACTTCAGGAGTAACCACAGAAGTTTTAAAAACATAATTCAAATGTTTGCTATTCTTGTTATTAAGAGGACTAGATTCCTCAATACCCAAAGTAAACCATACTTCCTTTAATAAATAACAAATATATTCAATCTTACAAAGAAAGGTTAATTTATTACTTTCAGTCTCTGAAGTAGGATCCTCTGAGCCCAATAAATCTTTATTAGCAGAAGATACTTCAGTATGCCGTTGATCAAAACAAACTTTATCAGATTTATGAGAAGTTAGGAGAGACCTTATACGTTTATTTGAAGGCGGAATAGCAGTCATAGCCTTCTTTATGGCTGCAGCAATATAATCTTTTATATCTACAGGAATATCATGTACATTAGACTGTGAAGGTTTAACAGTAGATGTATTTGTACTTATAGAAACATTATCAGCATGTAATAATTTTTCATAACAAGTTCCACATATTTGAACTGAAGAAGTAAGATGAGCCAATTTACAACATACACACTTAGCTTTGGTAGAATTGTGTTCAAGCAGCTTAGTTCCTACAGTAACATCAGAGGCAGGATCAGTTTGAGACATCTTGCAAAATGTAACAAAAAAGAAAAAAACATTTAAACAAAATATCCAATTTCCTCAAATAGCAGTTTCAGGAATGGGAAAAAATGCTTATGATAAAATAAAATGTATACAAAAGTAAAATCAAAAGCAAACAACCTAGCCCTCTATGAATCAAATGAGAGCATAGAGCAAAAGAGGGAGAGACTTATATAACAAATTTTGGCACCAAGAATGACGCAAATGCAGAGAAAAAAACTTTTGGTGCCAAAGCTTAACAAATTAAATGATGCGACTTGCGTCATAACAGGCTCGACTTCGCACCAAAAAAACTTGCATCAAGAAAGTCGCAAGAAATAACGCGACTCGTGTCACAGCAGACGCGATTTCGTGTCAAAAATGTTCCAATAAAAAGTAACATTCTGTGTCATCGCGAGCCTAAGCCCACGAAAATTTTGAAAAAAACAGACTCCAAGTTACAACTAACTGGAATCCCAGGTAAGCCTAAAAACTCCCATAAACAAAATTTCCATGCTGAAACTGTTAGACTGCAAAGGGAAATACACAGACCTGACTCATGGCAAATATATACAATATACATTTAGAACTTTATAAGATAAAGTGCCAAACATAGCTGAGAGTGTCATAAAAAATCATATATACTTACCAGAAGACACCCATTTACATATAGCAGACAGCCAAACCAGTACTGAAACATATCAACAGAGGTAATGGTAGAATATAATGTCGTACTGTAAAGGGAGGCAGCAGATGAATACCTGCAACCAATTTACAGAGAGCCTTAGAATAGATTTTCCATAGGTAAAAACATGGTATCATCAGGCAATACTCCCTTCACATCCCTTAGGCAAACACTGTACTCAGAGAGGAATTGGGCTTCAATATGCTTAGAACTGCCTATCACAGAAGAAATCGAGCACAACTTGCTTCATCACCTCCATGAGAGGCAAAGTTCGTAAAACTAAGATATGTGTGAGGTGGGAGGTGTATTTATAGGCATTTTGAGGTTTAGGAAACCTTGCTCCCTCCTGGTAGGAATGTATATCCCATACGTCACTAGCTCATGGACTCTTGCCACTTACATGAAATAAATTTCTTGTGTGCCTCTAAAAAGGCTTACTTCGACAGCTCATATATGTCTTACACAATTTGATATCAAATAATACATTTTATTCAAACTACAAATAACACTAAAAAATATTTACAATCGTAATAAAATATATTGTGTGAGTCCATATCATGCATGATATATTAAAAAAAGTTAATTAAAGGTAGATAGATTAAATTAATAAATAAATTAAATGAATAAGGATAATATCCTTTAAGTCTCAGAAATATATTAAAAACTGTAATATCCAAGGACCCAAAAGGGTAAATCACCAGTTTTAAAATTATTACCACTTAGTATGTAAAACTCCAACTAAACAGTAAGTCCCACCAAACTAATGTTATTTAAAACACCAGCGTTAGACTTATATCTGCTTGTTGTGCAAACAACCTCCAATGGTAAGTTTAGGCAAACTTCTCTCAAGACTTATGGTTCCTGACAGCTGTAGATCTGCTCTTGCTACAGTGATGAAAGCCGCACAGCTACCGCTCTGTAGCCTTACGGTCTCCTCCCACCCTGTTAGTTATCCCAAACAACCAGGGTTTTTTAAATTTGTTGTGGTGTTCATAGAGCCAAAATCACAAAACAGCAGGCCCATCAGAATGAGGGGAGGAAGTTTCACCCTCAGGGCCAGCGTCAGGTTGTAGAAAACTCTCAGGAAGAGATTCCCCATTAAAAGTGATTGCGGAAAGACTTCCGGTAGGCGGAGGAAGTGAGCGGACACATCTCACAGGAGCTCCGGACCTTGGCACAAACATCGGGACTAAACAGCTACCAAATCCCTGCTCAACCCCACACAGCTGACTTGCCGGGTGACCACAATATTGCCGGCTGCCAACCAGAGTGTGCAGGACCTCCGACCATTGTCCTGGCCGCCGGAAAGTACAGAGCGCATTGTGCAACGGACCCAGAGACGCCATCTTGAGTAGACGCCGGTCTGCTTAAAAGTAACTGCACGCATAGGAAATATGCCGACCCTGCATTACATCTTGGTGAAAGCTAGACGACTTGTAAGCAGCTGTACCTGGCAGGGGTGAGTTGTGGAGAGCGGGAGCAAGAGTTGTAAAAGGGTTTAACATACGGCTGCCTAAGCTACACCGCATACGCACAAGGGCTCGCTAGTGTGGAAGGCTTTTTTCACTTGGGCATCATTTGTCTGCACTCTAAGCATAATGTATGGTTAGGGCTAACGCCATATTAGGTACAGCGGCAAAATTGTGGGTGTGAACCCAGGAACTTATTAGGAGTGTGAATAAGAAAAAAAAAAAAAAAAAAGCCATCTAACTGCCAAAGCCCCAAATATTTTGCACGCTAAGAAGGATTAAGTGAAGACCAATATAATAACTTATTATAATCTGTGATAAGCTGCGCACCCTTGGTGTGAGTTTTGAGAGCGGGCTAACTACGCGCACCATCACGTGGTCTAGCCCATCACTGCCACCCCAGTGCAAGCGGAGGAGGGAAGTAAGAATAACAAACATAGCAAGCAGAAATCTATTGTATGCTCTTTATTTACACGTCTACCTATGAAAGTAGATAAATACTTTCAGAGACTCTCTCCTACAGTTACAACCAAAATGAGCCAAAAAAGCAAAAGCTGCAGAGCGGCGGCAAAAACACATTGCTGATGTACATGCAGAGTCAAGCCAAATCTTAGAACCTTCTATTACTCAGGTAGGAGACCATTCATTGCTGCTAAAAGAGTTGAAATCTTTTTTTTTTTACCCAAAATGGACTCACTGCAAACTGGAGTTGACATTTTGACCAGTGAGGTGCGACAGTTCTCCACTCGTCTTGGTGAGGCAGAAAATCGCATATCAGAAGTGGAGGATAGGCAGATATCTGCTGACACCTCACTGAGACAACTCCGTAAAGAGAATCAACACCTACAAGGTCGTATTGACGATTTAGAGAACAGAAGCAGAAGCAACAACCTGCGTATTGTAGGAGTACCTGAAACAGTAAAGGGGAAAGATTTGCTGGCATTTACCGCCCTGACCTTCCCTAGATTGCTGGGCCTTTCTCCAGATATTTTACCTATTGATGTTGAGAGAGCCCACCGTGTGGGCCCCGAACGCACCCTGGAGCATACTAAAATGAAACCAAGGCAAGTAATCCTCAAGTGTTTAAACTTTCAAGAAAAACTCAAAATCCTCAGAGCTTACAGAGCACATAAGGAGGTGCTATAAGAAGGTTCTAGGCTGCTCCTCTTCCAGGACTATTCGGCTGAAGTCTCCAAGCAAAGAAAAGAATTTGTGCCCTTCTGTTCCCGCCTGCATGAACAGGGCTGCCAGGTAGCACTTTTGTTCCCTGCCAAGCTTCGACTTCATACTGCATCAGGAGTGAAGATCTTCCATTCCCCCAAGGCTTTGCAACTCTATCTGGCCACGGAGGAGAGAGTTGCTGACACCTGAGATCCTGCCGATATCACTTAGGTGATCCTTATCACATAATTTGGCCTTTGAATGGCTAGGAAACCCTTGAAAAAAAGAGCCTTGTTCTTTTTCCCTTTTCCTCTTTCCCCCACAGCCTTTTGGTTGGGGGCTTACACTGGAGATAGATGGGAGATACCCACTCCCTCCCAAAGGAAATGATGGACACAATGACCTTGCAGAAGGTGTCTTACCTGCACGTGAGATTACCCAAATTGTTCTTTATCAATGTTCTATTACTAGCTTTTTATTGTTTTATATATGTATTTTGATTTTTATTTGGTTAAGTTCGCTGATATCTCTCAGGATTGCTCTCGGGACCCAGGGAGCGGCTAGAACCCTTTTTCCTTATAGGTTCCCGTCACAGTATTGTGCACTTTGTGATCCGTTCCCTGAGAGCAAACTGACGATGGGGGGGGGTGTTCGGGTGGGAAAGGCTGCACTCCAATTCTGCAATGTGTTGTATAGTTGGGGTACTGTTTATTCATTGCTATGGACATATAATGTTGCCTGCCTACGCTATGAAAACCCCATGTGGACACTCACTGACTTTACCGAGTGTGTATTAGCTGCATGTGAAATCAGTCACATCGTTTTCTATAAATGTTCTATAAATAGTTATTGTTTTTTTTGTTGTTTTTTTTTCCCATACATCCTACAGTTCATGTGGCTGAGTGTGCTAATATCTCTCAGGGTTGCTCTCAGGGCCAGAGAAGCGGCTAGAACCCCTTTCTCTTTCAGGTTCTTGATGCATTATTGTGCATTCTGTGATCCGCTCTTTGGAACTGGAGGCAACCCGATGAAGGGGGGTAGTGTTTTGGCGGAAAATATGACACTTCAATTTTACACAATATTCTGTGGTTGGGTTATGGTTAATATATTGCTATGGACATATAAAATCAATTACCAATGCTGCGGGAGGTCTGTGAGTAAAATCGCTGACTTTACGGAGCGTGTCTCATCTACACGTGAAAATACCCATGTTGTTTCTCATAACTGTTCTATGGCTGGTACTTATCTGTTCTTTGCATGTGTACAGTTGTTCGTGTGGCTGAGTGCAACTACATCTCTAAGAATTGCTCTCAGGACCTGAGGAGTGGCTGGAATCTTTGTTTCTTACCTGTACCTAATGCAAGGTCGCGCACAACGAGAACCATGCCCGGGGACTGAGAGCAAACTGAAGGTGGGGGGTGGGGCTCCAATTGGGATGGGTATACTTCAATTGTATACTGTGTTATATAGTTTGACCGCAGTTTATATATTGCTTTGGAAATGTAATATAAATCGCATACGTTCTAGGAAATTCAGGTGGAAGAATTATGCAAATCTGATACACTGCTCACAGAGATACTTTATCTGTTGCCCCCCTCTCTCTGTCCGCCTCTCCTCTTGGAGGGCCCATGCTTTGCCTTATAATGTTATGGGATAATGGCACTCAAAATACACACATGGAATGTGGGCGGTATTAATTCTCCCATAAAGCGTAAATCTATTCTGACACACTTACGTAGACTGAATTCAGATGTAGCGTTCCTACAGGAGACGCATTTGGGAGACGAGGAACATAGAAAGCTGAAGAGCGATTGGGTGGGGGAGATAGCCTACCTCTCCTATACCTCCGCTAGTAGAGGCCTGGCAATACTGTTTGGCAAGCGCATGCAGATAGAAATACACAGCACAGTGGCAGATCCAGAGGGCAGGTTCCTGATACTACAGGTCTCCATAGACATGGTTAGGTACACATTATGCAACATATATGCCCCCAACGCTAAGAATTTCTCCTATTGGGAAACTATCACAAAATTTGGCCCCATTCATCGGCTCTAAACTGATACTAGGGGGAGACTTTAATATGGCCCCACAACCTCTTTTGGACAGAACATGGGTACAAGATATTCCTAAAGAGAAAAGACTACGGAATTATAAGAGGAGGTTTGAAAGGAAGGTGTTTGACTTATTATCCGAGTCTTTGACTGTGTGTGATATATGGCGTAGAAGACACCCAGAGGACAGGGATTATACCTGCTTGTCAAAACCCAATTCCTCACTCTCACGCATTGACCTTTTCATGGTAGACTCTCTAATACCGCATGTCACTTCAGAGACCATTCACGACATAGTGATCTCTGATCATGCGCCAGTCGGAATAACCTTAGGTAGTGCCCACCTGCATCCAACTAGAAACTCTTTGCGCTTCCCATCTTATCTACTCACATCCGACCCATTTCGCAAATTCCTCACACATGCCTGGAATGATTATGGTACAGATAATGCTGGGCATGTAGATGACCCACTGCTGTTTTGGGAGGCGGCCAAAGCGGTTCTCACGGGGCATATATTATCATATGTGGCAGAGCTTAAAAGGAAGACCCTTTATAGGCATAATTCCTTACAGCTCACCCTGGGTCAGGCCTACTTAGCTTACCGCACTCATGGGACACGTGCCTTGTACGATTCATATGTATCGGCAAAGGCTGCATTGGAGGCGTTCGTGAAACAAAAAAACGCGGCTGGCTTGCTCAAGTCCGCAAGTAAATTCTATTGTTTCGGTAGCAAATCAAGTAATCTCTTGGCCACCTTAGTGAAGGCTCAATCCTCCAAAAAGCATATCGCAGCACTTAAATGCGGAGGACGTACCTATAAAACCCCTGCGGAGCTGGCTGAATGCCTGACGCAATATTTCTCTTGTCTATATTCCCGGCAATGGCAAACCGATCCGGACGCACATCGCAAGTTCTGGGACTCTCTCAAACTGCCACAGCTCACAAGCAACCAAAGAGACACTCTAAATGCCCCCATGACCGCTGAGGAAATTCGGTTTACTATCAAATCCCTGTCATTGGGGAAGGCACCAGGCCCGGACTGCCTTCCTGTAGAGTTCTACAGACTTCTGTCGCCACAAATAGCCCCCACTCTTTGCAAAGTCTATAATGCATTGTTCCTTGGGGATGCGCTGCCTTCCAGATCTTTTGTCTCGGCCCATGTTACCTTGATTCCCAAACCTGGGAAAGATCACACCTTGCCAGAGTCATACCGCCCCACATCCCTCTTAAACACAGACTACAAAATCCTTATGAAGATTGTCGCTAATAGGCTAAAAAAGATACTCCCCTTTTTGGTGCACCCGGATCAGACCGGATTTGTGTTCGGAGGGTCCTACATGTGGTCACTTATTACTGGTCACAGCCGCGGGAAATGCAGCTCAAACCTGAGCAGGAGGCCTTCCTGCTATCCTTGGATGCAGAGAAGGCCTTTGACAGAGTAGAATGGCCACATCTTTTTCACACCCTCGAGCAATTTCGATTTGAGGGACCGTTTGTGGACCTTCTGGGTAAACTATACTCCTCCCCTACTGCAAGCATTCTGGTTAATGGTCTCTTGTCCCCGTCTTTTGCACTTCAAAGAGGCACCCGTCAGGGCTGCCCTCTATCCCCCTTATTATTTGATTTGGCACTGGAACCCCTGGCCCTCCGGTTAAAACAAATTTTCCCGGGAATGTCGTTTAACAATCGGACAGTCCATATAGCACTGTGTGCAGACGACATGATGCTGTTTGTCGCTAACCCTACACTGCATATTCCTAAAATCATAGAAACATTGACCAACTTTGGAGACTTCTCGGGTTATAGGATCAATATGCACAAATCCGAAATATTATGGCTCATGGAACAGACATAGCAACTCCCACTTTCCTTTAGTTGTACAGCCTCATGCTCTAACTTATTTGGGAATCGAGATTCACCGAAACCCACACAATATCTATGAACTTAATATCATGGGGCGGTGTGACCGACTAAGGTTGCAGTTGAAGGCATGGGCAAATCTCCCCCTGGGCCTGTCGGGTCGGATCAACTTAGTCATTTTCACTATCTTGCCCAGGCTGCTATATCCGTTATTGATGTTACCCTTCCTCCTTATTAAATCGGATTTAGCTCTTATTAATAAAGCGATACAAATGTTCATCTGGAAGGGTAAAAAGACACGCATCGCTACTAACAAACTGCAACAGCCGTATCTAAAGGGAGGTCTTGCACTGCCGAATCTACGCTTTTATAACTGGGCAGCTTTGATAAGATTTGCTCTGGACTGGCAATTGGTTACGTCCCATTTCACAGCTCTGCCTTTAGAGGAGGGGGTGGTGGCGCCTCACTCTTTGGCATATCTTCTATATGTCCCCTTCCGCGATCTGCCTGCAGAAATTAAAAACAACCCAATGTATAGAGATGTGTTTAGGGCGTGGTGGTTGTCCCTTCGATATCTGGGTAGAGCCCGCCTGTCTCCTAGGTTTATACCATTGGTTGGCAACATTGACTTCCCAGCTGGCAGCGATACAGCTCCATTCCATGCCTGGAAGATGGCTGGTGCTGACTCTGTGGGGGTAATTATTGACCCTTTGTTACGCACTGTCAAAACATTCCAAGACCTGAAAAATAAATTTGAGCTTCCTAACTCCCATTTTTATGCCTATCTACAAGTTAGGCATTATATTAACACACTGATCACCACTGACGCCAGTTTTTGGGAACTTTCCCCTTGGGCAATTGCTCACACGGCCTTTAGGTTGGGGCGCTTCTCCTTATCACCAATCTATCAAAAATTGATCAATCACGCCTCTGATCAGATTTTGACTAAGGTACTAGTTAGGTTCCAGAGTGATGACATGGATGGAATCACCTTGGAAGACATTAAAGATAGCCTAATTAAAACCAGAAGGGCCAGTTTGGCCATACCGCATAGGGAGATGCAGATCAGACTGCTTCATGGTGACTATATCACACCAGCCCGTCTTACGCACTGGAACCCCTCGTGTCCAAATAGGTGCGTTAAATGCTGTATGCCCAGGCCTATGCTTAGTCACTATTTCTATGACTGCCCATACATTAAAAGATTTTGGTGCCAGTTGGGATACTGGGTAAAGGTCACATTTAAACTGGAGGTTGTATTTGAGCCTAACAACATCTTTCTGTTTAGATGTGAGGGGCAGAGAAGCAACATACACCCTCTATTAACCCTCTGCGCGTTGCTGGCCCGTCAGTGTATCCTTGCCCTTTGGATCTCTACCAAAGCACCATCGTTAGCGCAATTCAAGCATAGACTCCTTAAACAGCTATTTATTGAACAACTGGACACAAAGTTAGGTGCCAACAGGAGACTTAAACCATTCCTCAATAAATGGCAAAATTATATACATACGCTCCCACAGGCACTACAGCAGCAGGTGCTCGGCCCTTTTTTACAACATGAGCTTATGCTAGAGGCTGATCTTAGAGGTGAATGGGACATCCCAAGTATTAAGTCTAGTAGTGCCTTACAGGGCATTGATTGGGAAGAGATACTAATCGAGAAGTGAGCTTATAATCACTAGGGGACTGCGGCTGGCACTCCTGTATGCTTTGACCATTGGGTGGGGGGGGGGGGGAGAGAGGGGGCATACGCTGTCACTAATAGTGGCAGCATTCTCCTGACACTGGACCCTTTGTTAGGACAACCTAACCTATGGAAACGAGATGTGACGCACTCCTATATGTTGTTAATATGTGTTTTTATTGTTAAAGGTATTGTTATTTAGTATTAGAATGTGTTTTGTTTTAGGTTATTTAGATAGAACTTTTCAGCACTTACAGGCTTAGTGTTGCACGGCACCCAAGGACCACTGCCTAGGTCCCAAGTTCATAAATCAAAGAAAAAGCAGGCAGGTGACAGCAAATATTGTTACCATTTATTGAGGAGGTAAAAAAAGGCAACGTTTCGGGATCAGTCTCCCTTATTCATGCCATAATGAATAAAGGAGACTGATCCCGAAACGTTGCCTTTTTTTACCTCCTCAATAAATGGTAACAATATTTGCTGTCACCTGCCTGATTTTTCTTTGTTTTAGGTTAAACAGGACTAATAAGCAGAAAATGTTGAAAAGTTTGGAGTATATGTGGTAATTGCATGGACGTGCTTACTCAGCTACATGTTATACCTGCTGTGAACTTTCAGCGTCTAGAAATTCCCTTACAATAAATTACCCTGGACATTTGGTACTATTTGTATACCTATGGAATTTTAATAATGTAACTCACTGCTGAGAATGATGTAATATTTACGCTGTTTGACCATGTATTGCCGAATAATAAAAAATAATTAAAAAAAAAAAAGTGATTGCGGAAAAGCTTCTACCATAAAGTTAAAAAAAAACACACATTTTTTTTTATATATTTTCTTGTCTTGCCAGCAAGGGCTTAAACATAAAGCACAAATAGGCTGCGATTGGTGCTCAGGGTTAGAAATTACAAACATAAAACACCATAATATTGTTCAGGATTAAATAACCTCATATACATACAAACTGCTACGGAATTTGGCGGAGCTATACAAATAAATTATAATAATATAATAATAATAATAATAATAATAATAATAATGCAGAATCCACTGGCTCAATGTAAAGCTGTTTATAAACATAGCCAGAAAAACTACTTTATGTATGCAGAAACAAAGACACATAAAAAAGTGTGCAAAGAAATGTATAGAGCCAAATGAGTTTCTGCTAGAAAACAGATGCAGAAATTATAAGCATTTAAAATGCCCAGGATTCAACGTGGAATAAATCCAGAACAAGCACCCATAGAGTAACAACAAGTATACAACTCCTTGAAGGCAACAGTAACACCTCTGAGAAGGCCCACACCTAGACCGATGTTTGAGGTGTGCGCTTCAGGATGGTCCCGAAAAAGAAACCACATGACCTCACATTCAGTGATACCACAGACATGGCGGGCCCCCAGTGAAAGCCTCTCCCAAACAAAGAAAAGACAAGGGAGGACTGAGACCAATCAGGGCCCCAAGCAAAAATTAGGGAAGGGTCCCCACTGTCTCAAACATATTCAAATTTATGCAAATGAACATTGTAGCCTTTCTGCCCTGTCCCAACCATGCCCCCAACCTCCAGGGCCAGGACCCCCAACATCAAGGTCCAAACCGCACACTCCTGAGCAACAAACCCCACATACAGACACAAGCCCCCCACTCTGGGGCCAAGGCCCCCACTAAACCCACACTTAACTGCTTAGTTACTGATAGGTCAGCTTAAGCAGCACACCAGGAGCCATGGAGATTCAATTTGTGGGCCCCTTTACATGCTAAGCCCTTGGTCCAGGCCCTATTTGCCCGGCTGATCCGTTGGCCCCTGAGACAGGATAGACCTACCAGAGGTGAGTTATTGCAACATGACAAAAATCTGCACCAGGGTAGAGATGGTCAATGAACTGAACAGAACTAGGAGGAGGAGGGGGTCCTGTTTGTGGGGTTACCTTTACTCAGAAACCAGGGGAGTTGTCTTTTCTGTCCACGCCCCTTGAGAGAGGGCTTCTCAATTGTAAGAATTTCCAGGGAGGGCCAAGATAAATTAATTTATTTCATGGTGGTGAGAGTTCATGAGTAATCCAACTCCAGTCCACTAGGAGGCAGGCAGAAAATACCCAAAGCTTTGAAAACCCTTCTTTCCTGTATACCTCAGTCTAACGTATAGCCAAGCGTGGAGAATTAAAAAAAAAAAAAACAGGAAAAGATAAGCAGGGTAAATTATGTGCACACTAGAACTGCCTCCAACTGAATAAACAAACGGACAGGTCTTGAGGACCTGTACCACCATGAAAGAAATTAATTTATCAGATACGAATACATTTTGTTTTCTTTAATAAGGTGGTGAGAGTGAACAAGCCATTATATGTGGGATCTAATATTCAGGCTGTGAAGTCCACAAGAAAAGGGTGGGATACGAAGGTAAGGCCCGCACACTAAGTACCACATACTGTTGCCTGCAGTACTTTCTTGCCAAAAGCAGCTACAGAAGAGGCACACACATCAAAATGATAAAATATAGTAAAGGTGTGTAGGGAAGACTAAGTAGCTGCTTACAAATTTGTTCCACCGAAGCGTAACTCCTGAAAGCCCAAAAAGTGGAAACAGAGTAGAATGAGCTATAAATCGCTCAGGCAGAGTCTTTACCGCAAGCCGCATTGAGTAAATGCTTTAGACATAAAGCCACAGAAGTTGCTGTAGCTTTCTGACCCATATAAGGTCCAGAAAAATATGTAAATAAGGATAAAGCTTGACGAAAATCTTTAGTAGCCTCTAAATAAATGTTAGGTAGGCTACAGGTATTTAGCATTGGTCTCCGCTACATAGAAACCACTGAGTTTTTAATGTGTGTTTTTTTCACCCATTTTAATTACTATACTAATAAATTATTTTTTTTATATCTTAACAATTCGTTTCTCCACTTTTCCACTATTGAAAGGAATGAGTGCTGTTGTATGTATCCTGATCAACTCTTTGTTAGAATTGTTAATAAACCTTTATCTACGCAATCTTGAAGGAATTGAAGAATTAAGGGAATTTGAAAAGAATTCCAGCAAAAACCCGTAAGTTCACACCAAGAAATAAAGACCCTCAAAACCTTGTGATACATTTTTCTAGTCACAGATTTCTTAGCTTGAATAAGAGTGTCAGTAATGGAATCGGAGAAGCCTCTCTGACTCAAAATCAAGTGTTGAGCCTCCAAAAAGTTACATTTAGAGGTTTTAGATCATGATGAAAAAACAGACCTTGGGACAATGAGATACTGAAGGATGAGCAAAAATCTGTAGCTGAGCGCAAGCTCTTGAAATTGGGACCTGTGTTGTTCCTTAAGAAATACGTGCATGTTTACTGAGTCTATAACTACCCCCAGAAAAATCACCTACATCTGAGGTGATAAGGAAAACTTTGCCACATTTACCTTCCAACCATGAATCTTAAGTGAAGAACATTGTTGGTATGACACTCCACCAGATGAAGGGACGGATCATGAACTAAAATTTTGTCCAAATAATTAGCTACCACTAGTGAGAGCTTGCAGTACACCTTTGTAAATATTCTGGGAGCTGTAGCTAACCCAAAAGGTAAGAGCCACAAATAGGAAGTGTTTGTCCATATATGCAAGCATGAGAAATTGGTAATGATCCCTGTGAATAGGAATATGAAGGAGCACATCCTTCAGGCATAAGGTTGTCATAAATTGACCTTGTTGAACAAGGGGTAGAATTGTACAAATTGTTTCCATTTTGAGGGAACTCGCAGGAACTAGATCCAGAATGGGTCGTTGGGTCTTGTATCCTGTGGAAAAACAGAATTTATGTTTACCTGATAAATTACTTTCTCCAACGGTGTGTCCGGTCCACGGCGTCATCCTTACTTGTGGGATATTCTCTTCCCCAACAGGAAATGGCAAAGAGCCCAGCAAAGCTGGTCACATGATCCCTCCTAGGCTCCGCCTTCCCCAGTCATTCGACCGACGTAAAGGAGGAATATTTGCATAGGAGAAATCATATGATACCGTGGTGACTGTAGTTAAAGAAAATAAATCATCAGACCTGATTAAAAAACCAGGGCAGACCGTGGACCGGACACACCGTTGGAGAAAGTAATTTATCAGGTAAACATAAATTCTGTTTTCTCCAACATAGGTGTGTCCGGTCCACGGCGTCATCCTTACTTGTGGGAACCAATACCAAAGCTTTAGGACACGGATGATGGGAGGGAGCAAATCAGGTCACCTAGATGGAAGGCACCACGGTTTGCAAAACCTTTCTCCCAAAAATAGCCTCAGAAGAAGCAAAAGTATCAAATTTGTAAAATTTGGTAAAAGTGTGCAGTGAAGACCAAGTCGCTGCCTTACATATCTGATCAACAGAAGCCTCGTTCTTAAAGGCCCATGTGGAAGCCACGGCCCTAGTGGAATGAGCTGTGATTCTTTCAGGAGGCTGCCGTCCGGCAGTCTCATAAGCCAATCTGATGATGCTTTTAAGCCAAAAAGATAGAGAGGTAGAAGTTGCTTTTTGACCTCTCCTTTTACCAGAATAAACAACAAACAAGGAAGATGTTTGTCTGAAATCCTTTGTAGCATCTAAATAGAATTTTAGAGCACGGACAACGTCCAAATTGTGTAACAAACGTTCCTTCTATGAAACTGGATTCGGACACAAAGAAGGTACAACTATCTCCTGGTTAATATTTTTGTTGGAAACAACCTTCGGAAGAAAACCAGGCTCAGTACGTAAAAACCACCTTATCTGCATGGACCAGATAGGGCGGAGAACACTGCAGAGCAGATAACTCAGAAACTCTTCTAGCGGAAGAAATTGCAACCTAAAACAAAACTTTCCAAGATAATAACTTAATATCTATGGAATGTAAGGGTTCAAACGGAACCCCTTGAAGAACTGAAAGAACTAGATTAAGACTCCAGAGCCTGAACAAATGCTTAAACGTCTGGCACAGCTGCCAGCCTTTTGTGAAGTAAAACAGATAAAGCAGAGATCTGTCCCTTCAGAGAACTCGCAGAAAATCCTTTCTCCAAACCTTCTTGTAGAAAGGAAAGAATCTTAGGAATTTTTATCTTGTTCCATGGGAATCCTTTAGATTCACACCAACAGATATATTTTTTCCATATATTATGGTAAATGTTTCTAGTTACAGGCTTTCTAGCCTGAATAAGAGTATCTATTACAGAATCTGAAAACCCACGCTTTGATAAAATCAAGCGTTCAAACTCCAAGCAATCAGTTGGAGGAAAACCAGATTCGGATGTTCGAATGGACCCTGAATAAGAAGGTCCTGTCTCAAAGGTAGCTTCCATGGTGGAGCCGATGACACATTCACCAGGTCTGCATACCAAGTCCTGCGTGGCCACACAGGAACTATCAAGGTCACCGAAGCCCTCTCCAGATTGATCCTGGCTACCAGCCTGGGAATGAGAGGAAACGGTGGGAATACATAAGCTAGGTTGAAGATCCAAGGTGCTACTATTGTATCCAATAGAGTCGCCTTGGGATCCCTGGATTTGGACCCGTAACAAGGGACCATGAAGTTCTGAGGAGAGGCCATCAGAACCAAGTCTGGAATGCCCCATAATTGAGTTATTTGGGCAAAGATTTCCAGATGGAGTTCCCACTCCCCCGGATGCTCCTCCATCGCCAGGGAACTCCTTGTTACCCCCTGATGGTTGATATATGTAACAGTCGTCATGATGACTGATTGAAACCTTATGAATTTGGCCTTTGCTAGTCGAGGCCAAGCCTTGAGAGCATTGAATATCGCTCTCAGTTCCATCATGTTTATCGGGAGAAGAGAGTCTTCCCGAAACCATAGACCCTGAGTTTTCAGGGGTTCCCAGACCGCGCCCCAGCCCACCAGACTGGCGTCGGTCGTGACAATGACCTATTCTGGTCTGCGGAAGCTCATTCCCTGTGACAGGTTGTCCAGGGTCAGCCACCAACGGAGTGAATCTCTGGTTATTTGATCTACTTGTATCGTCGGAGACAAGTCTGTATAATCCCCATTCCACTGTCTGAGCATGCCCAGGTGCAATGGTCTTAGATGAATTCGTGCAAAAGGAACTATGTCCATTGCCGCAACCATCAACCCTATTACTTCCATGGACTGCGCTATGGAAGGAAGAAGAACAGAATGAAGTACCTGACAAGAGCTTAGAAGTTTTGATTTTCTGGCCTCTGTCAGAAAAACCTTCATTTCTAAGGAAACTATTATTGTTCCCAAGAAGGGAACTCTTGTTGACGGGGACAGAGAACTTTTTTCTATGTTCACTTTCCACCTGTGAGATCTGAGAAAGGCTAGGACAATGTCCGTATGAGCCCTTGCTTTTGACAGAGACGACACTTGAATCAGGATGTCGTCCAAGTAAGGTACTACTGCAATGCCCCTTGGTCTTAGCACCGCTAGAAGGGACCCTAGTACCCTTGTGAAAATCCTTGGAGCAGTGGCTAATCCGAATGGAAGTGCCACAGGTAATGCTTGTCCAGAAAGGCGAACCTTAGGAACCGAAAATGTTCCTTGTGGATAGGAATACGTAGGTACGCATCCTTTAAGTCCACCGTGGTCATGAATTGACCTTCCTGGATGGTAGGAAGGATCGTTCGAATGGTTTCCATTTTGAATGATGAAACCCTTAGAAACTTGTTTAGAATCTTGAGATCTAAAATAGGTCTGAATGTTCCCTCTTTTTTTGGGAATTATGAACAGGTTGGAGTAAAAACCCATCCCTTGTTCTCCTAATGGAACAGGATGAATCACTCCCATGCTTAACAGGTCTTCTACACAGTGTAAGAATGCCTGTTCGAAGATAATTGAGACCCGTGGAACCTTCCCCTTGGGGGTAGTTCCCTGAATTCCAGGAGATAACCTTGAGAAACTATTTCTAGCGCCCAAGGATCCTGAACATCTCTTGCCCCAGCCTGAGCAAAGAGAGAAAGTCTGCCCCCTACCAGATCCTTCCCAGATCGGGGGCCAACACTTCATGCTGTTTTGGTAGCAGTGGCAGGTGACTTGGCCTGCTTACCCTTGTTCCAGCCTTGCATCGGCCTCCAGGCTGGCTTGGTTTGAGAAGTATTAGCCTCTTGCTTAGAGGGTGTAGAATTTGAGGCTGGTCCGTTTCTGCGAAAGGGACGAAAATTTGGCTTCTTTTTAGCCTTAAAAGACCTATCCAGAGGAAGGGCGTGGCCCTTTCCCCCAGTGATGTCTGAAATAATCTCTTTCAAGTCAGGGCCAAACAGTGTTTTACCCTTGAAAGGGATGTTAAGCAAAAGCGCTCTGCGCGCCACGATAGCAAACCCTGAATTATTCGCCGCTAATCTAGCTAATTGCAAAGCGGCATCTAAAATAAAAAAGAGTTAGCCAATTTAAGAGCTTGAACTCTGTCCAAAACCTCCTCGTACGAAGATTCTTTATTGAGCGACTTTTCTAGTTCTTCGAACCAGAAACACGCAGCTGTAGTGACAGGAACAATGCATGAAATTGGTTGTAGAAGGTAACCTTGCTGAACAAACATCTTTTTAAGCAAACCCTCTAACCTTTAATCCATAGGATCTAGAAAGCACAACTATCTTCTATAGGAATAGAAGTGCGTTTGTTTAGAGTAGAAACCGCCCCCTCGACCTTGGGGAGTGTATGCTATAAGTCCTTTCTGGGGTCGACTATAGGAACTAATTTCTTAAATATAGGGGGAGGACAAAAGGTATGCCGGGCCTTTCCCACTCCTTATTTACTATGTCCGCCACCCGCTTGGGTATAGGAAAAACATCGGGGGGCACCGAAACCTCTAGGAACTTGTCCATCTTACCTAATTTCTCTGGAATGACCAAATTGTCACAATCATCCAGAGTAGATAATACCTCCTTAAGTAGTGCGTGGAGATGTTGAAATTTAAATTTAAAAGTTACAATATCAGGTTCTGCTTGTTGAGAAATTTTCCCTGAATCTGAAATTTCTCCCTCAGACAAAACCTCCCTCCTGGCTCCTTCAGATAGGTGTGAGGGTATGTCAGAACAGATATCATCAGCGTCCTCTTGCTCTTCAGTGTTTAAAACAGAGCAATCACGCTTTCTCTGATAAGTAGGCATTTTGGAAAAAAATGCATGCAATAGAATTATCCATTACAGCCATTAATTGTTGTATGGTAATAAGTATTGGCGCACTAGATGTACTAGGGGCCTCTTGTGTGGGCAAAACTGGTGTAGACACAGAAGGGGATGATGCAGTACCATGCTTACTCCCCTCATTAGAGGAATCATCTTGGGCAATATCATATCTATGGCATTATTATCCCTACTTTGTTTGGACATTATGACACAAATATATCACATATATTTAAATGGAGAGACACATTGGCTTTCATACATATAGAACATCGTTATCTGATGGTTCAGACATGTTAAACAGGCTTAAACTTGTCAACAAAGCACAAAAAACGTTTTACAATAAAACCGTTACTGTCCCTTTAAATTTCAAACTGAACACACTTTATTACTGAATATGTGAAAAAGTATGAAGGAATTGTTCAAATTTCACCAAAATTTCACCACAGTAACTTAAAAGTATTGCACACCAAATTTGAAAGCTTTAACCCTTAAAATAACGGAACCGGAGCCGTTTTTACATTTAACCCCTATACAGTCCCAGGTATCTGCTTTGCTGAGACCCAACCAAGCCCAGAGGGGAATACGATACCAAATGATGCCTTCTATAAGCTTTTTCAGTGGTTCTTAGCTCCTCACACATGCATCTGCATGCCATGCTTTCCAAAAACAACTGCGCATTAGAGGCGCAAAAATGAGGCTCTGTCTATGACTAGAAAAGGCCCCCAGTGAAAAAGGTGTCCAATACAGTGCCTGCCGTTTTTATTAAAACAATCCCCAAGATTTAACTATTAAAAGTAATAATCTGCCAAATATACTTAGTAAAGTAATCGTTTTAGCCCAGAAAAATGTCTACCAGTTTTTTAAGCCCTAATGAAGCCCTTTATTCTTTTACTTAAACTAAGAAAATGGCTTACCGGATCCCATAGGGAAAATGACAGCTTCCAGCATTACATAGTCTTGTTAGAAATGTGTCATACCTCAAGCAGCAAAAGTCTGCTCACTGTTTCCCCCAACTGAAGTTAATTCCTCTCAACAGTCCTGTGTGGAAACAGCCATCGATTTTAGTAACGGTTGCTAAAATCATTTTCCTCTTACAAACATAAATCTTCATCTCTTTCCTGTTTCAGAGTAAATAGTACATACCAGCACTATTTTAAAATAACAAACTCTTGATTGAAGAATAAAAACTACATTTAAACACCAAAAAACTCTAAGCCATCTCCGTGGAGATGTTGCCTGTACAACGGCAAAGAGAATGACTGGGGAAGGCGGAGCCTAGGAGGGATCATGTGACCAGCTTTGCTGGGCTCTTTGCCATTTCCTGTTGGGGAAGAGAATATCCCACAAGTAAGGATGACGCCGTGGACCGGACACACCTATGTTGGAGAAAAAGGTGCTCTTACCCCCGGTCACAGTGGCAATAATGATGTCAAGACCTGGACCAATCAAAATCTTTCCTTGAAAGGGAAGAGACAAAAGTCTACTCTTAGAAACCATATCTGCAGACCAAGATTAAAGCCACAAGGCTCTTCTAGTCGGCACTGCCAAAGCAACATTCTTAGCTTATATCCACAACAGCTTCACAAATGAAAGCAATAAAAAATATTTGTAAGTGGTCTTGGATTTCATCCAACAAAATCTCCTCTGAAACCATTCCTGATAAAGAATCACACCACAGAGTAAACAAGTCCACATTAGCTAAAATTTGTAGCACCTGATCTGAGGTTTTACGCGCACAAACAGAATAACAACTAAAAGAATAGAGAAAACAATACCAGGAGTCAACAATAGAATAAAATATAAGGAAAGAGGCGCCGTATGTGTGAAACCGTGACAACCAGCATCAAAAAAAGAACAAGTGCAGGGTACTCACAATATAGGAAGGCACTCAGATGTGCCTGTAGATGCAGGCTGGTATTCACAGCACACCAGCTAGCTGTGCAATGCACTCCAGGGAATCCTAAGGTGGAAGTCTGTATGTCTTAGCAGACTGTGGATAGTCGGTCCAGCAGTATAAGGATCAGGAGATTCTATGGCGGCACTCAAATGTGCCAATAGGGGCAGGCTGGCTTTCACAGCAAACCAGCTGGCTGTGTCAGATATGCAGCAGGATACTCCACAGCAAACAGGATCAACAGGTAGAATATATGCCAGCGATGGCTCTCAGCAGCAATATCCTGGTTAGCCAGTTAGCCTGGAGGCGCAAGGTACCTGGGGCAACTCAGACACCAGCTGAGACCTCGGTGCTTCCGCAGAAACAGAAGCTCGAAACCTCAGGACTGACTTGCAGCTTCTGGCTAACCAGGATATTGCTGCTGAGAGCCATCACTGGCATATATTCTACCTGTTGATCCTGGTGCATGTATTTACATTTACATTTGCAATATTGTAATATATAGAAACTGCTGATTATTGCAGGTGTTTATATATATATATGTTCATATATGTGTGTATGTATATATATGTATATGTACCTAATATTTGCATTGTAATTTTAAAAAAAATACAGTTGTGAAGTACATATTGCATACCACAGCGCCCCCTATTGGGTTTTATTACCCTGGTTATTATCAGGAGTCAACAATACCAGAAGACTTAACGGAAGCACTTTTGAAATTGTTCATAAGGCTTTCATTATTCCTAAACTATAGCAGAAAAGGGCCAGTATGGCTTCTTACAGTTGTGTAAAGTGCAATTTGTATGACCCAGACATAATCCACTTGATATTAAAGTGCCCGTGCCTAACAATATTTTGGGTAACGGTGCAGAAATAGCTGGGAAAAGTATGTAAGACCTTATTTAAACTAAAGAGGTAATTCACTATCCTCCTTGATGCGCCAAATGGAGCAGGGTAATCCTACAGGCTAGGAAAACAGTTCTAAAGGAATAGCTGAGCGAAAAAATCACCACCATTGGGCATGCTGAAACACTCTTTTGAAGCAACAAACAGTTGAAAAATTCTAGGGGATTGATTCATTATACAAACATGGGAAGTGTTTCTTTATACAAAAACATAATTTATGCTTACCTATTTCCGGATATGGTGAGTCCACGGAATCATCAATTACTAGTGGGAATATCACTCCTGGCCAGCAGGAGGAGGCAAAGAGCAACACAGCAAAGCTGCTATATATGTCCCTTCCCTTACCCATAACCTCCAGTCATTCAGCCGAAGGGAAAATGGAAAAAGAAGATAACACAAAGGTGTAGAGGTGCCTGAGGTTTTAGTTAAAAATAACTGTCTTAAATTAAAGGGTGGGCTGTGGACTCACCATATCTGGAAACAAAGAAATTTATAAAGTAAGCATAAATTATGTTTTCTTATTATTAATTATGGAATTCTCTCAGGAGGCTGCTGTCCAGCAGTCTCATAAACCAAACGCATTATACTACTCAACCAAAGAGAAAGAGAAGTGGCTGAAGCTCTCTGACCTTTATGTTTCCCAGAGAAACAAACAGAAAACTGGCAACAATCCTTAGTCGCCTATAGATAGAAAATAAAAGCACACACAACATCAAAGTTGTGCAACAAATGTTCTTTATGAGAAGAAAGATAAGAACACAGAGAAGTAACAACAATTTTCTGATTAATATATCTATCCGAAACCACTTAGGAAGAAAACCTAACTAGTACGAATAATCTCCTTAACTGCATAAAAGATAAGATAAGGTGAATCACACTGCAAAACAGAGCTCCGAGACTCTCCAAGCAGAAAAGATAGCAATGAGAAACAAAACCTTCCAAAATAACAACATAATATCTATGGAAAGTAAAGGCTCAAACAGAGCCTACTGCAAAACTTTAAGAACAAGGGCAAAATCCTAAGGGGGAGCAACCGACTTAAACACAGGCCTGGTGTAGACCAGTGCCTGACAAAAAGATTGTACATCTGGCACGTTCACCAGATGCTTATGTATCAAAAAAGACAATGCAGAAAACTAAGCGTCCAATCTTCAAGCAGTCAGCTTCAGAGATTTAGATGAAGGAAAAGACCAAGAATCAAAAGTCCTTCCTCAGAGGTAGTCTCCAAGGTGGAGAGATGACATTTCCACTAGGTCTGCATACCAGATCCTGCAAGGCCATGCAGGGGCTAATAAAATCACTGCCGCTCTCATCTGAAAATACGAGCAATGACCCGTGGAAAGAGAACAAACAGAGGAAAAAGGTATGCAAGACGGAAATCCAAGAAAAAACGTCAGAACATCTATCAGGATGGTCTGCGGATCACATGACCATAAACCATACCTTTGAAACTTGGCGTTCTGTCAAAATGCCCACAGAAGCCAACTCCTGAATCCCCCATGTGAGGGTCTATCTAGAAAACACTTCCGGATGGAAATGCTCAATCCCTGGGATGAATTATCAGTCTGTTTAGAAGTCAGACTCCCAATTGTCCACCCCTGGAAAGTGGATGACCGAGAGCAAATGTGAACAATCCAAGTCACCTCCTATATGGCTAAGGAACCCCTAGTTCCTCCCTAATGGTTGATATAAACCCTAGAGGTGATATTGTCCGACTGGAACCAAGCTAGGGACGACTGAGGTCAAGTCATCAGAGCATTGCAAATTGCTCTCAACTCCAAGATGTTTAAAGAGGAGAGCAGACACTTCTGAGTCCATAATCCTTAAAGACCCAGACAGTTTACCAGCCCAGCAGGTTGGCATCCATGTTCACATCACCCAGGAATATCTCCAGAAACACACGCACAGAGATAGATACTCCTGAAAAAATACTACAGAAGTCTCTTGTCATCTGATTTAAATCTATCCTTTAAGACAGATCTGAAAGTTCTCCATGTCATAGAAAATAACAAAAGGAATGATGTCCATGGAATACCATCAGACCAATTCCCTCCATACACAGGGTCACAGAAAAGTGAAGAAAAATCAACTGCAGCTAAATCCAAACTCCCAACCTCCTGGTTGCAAGATGGCTAAGCTATTCACCGGCCACTAAAACTTACTGTTGGCTGGACAGAAGACTGCAGAGTGGGGAAAAGGAATAAATCCTTGATTTTCTGACCTCTGAAAGACATCTCCTAGATAAAGAATCAAATAATGGTCCAAGCATACCGCACAGGCGGTCTCCCATCCAGGTACTGACCAGACCTGACACTGCATAACTTCCGAGATCAAACAAAATCGGGTGCATTCAGGGTATTGTGGCGGTAGTCCCAAATAAATTACCCTTGTAGATAGAACAAGGGAACTCTTCTCCAGATTCATTTCCCATCCCCGGAAAAGAAGATTGGTCAAGATCTCTTAAAAGAGAGTTACCTCAAAGTCAGGATGATACCTGAACTATATATTGTCCAGAAAAACACACTTGCAATATCCCAAGACCTTTAACAAAGGATACTATACAGAACCAAAAAAACGTTCTTAAAAAAATGTTCCCTTTAAATTTACCAAATCAAGAAAACATACCCCAGGTAACACTCTTCTCCTCAGAAGAATTACTGAGGTGCCCTACCTGTCTTGCAACCTGCAGCAAACTGAGGAAAAAAACGATCCTGTTTACAATCCAGATTTCCAGATAAGCAAAAACAACAAGAAGCCTTCTAAACAGCAGAGCATCTAAAATATACACACCTCACTCTACAGGAAGTGAAGAAAAGTGCCAAAAAACTGACATCACAGGATCAGAACCTCCCTAAAAGGGGCGGTCCTACAGCTGACAAAAAAGGCCTTTTTTTTTTAAAAACAATTTTCTAGAAAAAAAAAGGCTTAAAAGCAAACAATAACACCCCCCCCCCCAAAAGTACATAATCTGTTACTAAAAACAGATTCCTTACTGAGGAATCAATAAAATAAATAACTCTTCACACTAACAGTGCCTGCAAAAACTGCCATAAAAACCTGCACCCTGACAGGAATAATAAAAAACGTACCCCTGTAGCATTTCAGCTGAATAAGTGCCAAATTTCCCCCTGCTACATAGAAAAATAAAACTGGCACTAACCTTAATATTCATCTGCCAGGCAACAGGACAGCTCACCTTGTTTGAGAGGATGCCATCCCTCACATGGACCTGTGGAAATACAGAAAGTCTGAGTAAACTTACTCAGGCTATCTAAATAGGGCAGAAAATGTTTTGGGAAAACACAGTGAGGATTGTACCCCACAAGTTCCCAATTGCTTAAAAGCCACCATTGCCCTACTGAAGAGACTGACATGGGCTAAGGCTAGACCCTTTAGAGAGATCAGAGCAAACCTACTCTGCTTTTAAATAAAAAAATCTTGATTGTAGATCAGACACTGGGGGTTATGGGTAAGGGAAGTGACATATATCAGCTTTGTTGTGGTTCTCTTTGCCTCCTCCTGCTGGTCAGGAGTGATATTCCCACTTTTTATTACATGATTCCGTGGACTCACCATATCTTAGGAAAGAAAACAAATTTTGTATTCTATTATATATATTGAATGCCCAGCTGTGTGGTGAATAGTGTTTAGATTTGTCTAAATAACCAGTTTAGTTTCAGCCTGTGTTAAAAGTACATACAAATATGTGGAATAGCAGAGGGAAGGCTCCATCAATAGCTCTGGTAAAACCAGAAAGAGCACTAAAGCCGATAGTGCTAAATTTAAAGCGACAGTCCCCTGAAAATTGCACAAGATGCAAAAGTTCCTAAAAGTAGACCAAACTGTATTAAAAGTTACATGGTGTGTGAATACATGTCCCCAGGCTATGTGAATCATGTGTACATGTTTATATAAATAGACTGTGGGTCATGCGGTGCATTATACTTACCTGAAAACATCTACTGCGCTCACCTCAGTTCCAGAAAAAATAATATCCAGTAAAAAAGCTCATCTGAAGTGGTGTAAGTATGGTGCCAAGGATCTGTTAAAGTGTGTCTCTCTAAGCCAGGAGTTTCGCCTAGGGGCACAGTGCCATAATTGGAGCAGCACTCTGTAGACCAGGGAAGTGGTGGATAAGTCCACATTTTTACCCAGAAGGCCTGTGAGATCTTTGCACAATTTCACTGTCTGGCTGAAAACTCCTACTCCTCTTTGTAGACTCTGAGGACATAGGGTCACAAGTAGGCAATACATTACGTAATCCATTTCTATATATTGCAGATCAGCACTTCAGGATTCAAGTCACACACTCAAGGAGCAAACATTCTGGGGGAGTGGGAGGGATTAAAGCTCTGGTACGTAGGGGTGTTTTTACTGGGAGGTGATACTACCTACACTCTGGAGTTAAGAGGCCATCTACCACTAGTTTTGCACTATTTTTGCAGAAATTTAACAAAACTGTCTAAAAGCTTTTTTTATTTACAAATCAGATACCTACATTCTTGTTTGGTTTGTCAAAGGAAAGTTCTTTCTGCTCTGATTTAGCCTTACAATAAAAGTGTTTTGTACAGTGTTTTTACTGCTGCTATTATTATTATTGTTTATTTGTATAGTGTTGCAAAAATCCATAGCGCTGGATACGGAGATAGTGGTGTACAATGGCAAAGATTTCTGAAAGGATAAGATACGAAAAAACATAACAGAGTAAACAAATCTAATAGAGGAAGAGGGCCCTGCTCTGGAGAGCTCCCAGTGTAAAATCTGGATCCATTTACATCGGTATATTATACCAGTCATGTTATATCCTACACATAATATCCAGGTAGATCTGTCTCTTAGCATTCAGTTATGCCTTTATAATATTCGTGGACACATCTGCAATAAACTTAAAAAATTCTCAAAGCCTGAACATAGGAAACATAAAAATACCATATTGACCTACCGATCACCCAATACAAATTAAATGAAGTCCTATGCACCCTGCCTAAGTGTATCAATAAAAATGACACTTAATAGGACTAAAGATAATTTGCCTTTCGACCACGGATTATCCACTGTACTCGGCCTGGTCTTTTGTCTTATTTTTCTCTTATTTATGAACTCATTAGGCACCTCTAACTGACCTGGCACAGTGGTGTATTATTATGTCCTTTAAATATTTAATTGATTCTTTCTTTTTGACCCTAACCCTTCTTTACTCTCTGAACTCCCCTCATCTCCTTCATCTATGTGAGCAAAACAAAAACCTAAGACAAAAAAAAAAAAAAAGGAAATTATCAGTAATTTTCCTCCCGCTACTCCCCAACCCGCTCTCCCTCCCTCCCTCCCTCCCTCCTTCTCAGTCTACCCAAGAGCTAGGAAATCTGTCTGTTAATAGCGCCATACTGAAATAATTAGATTTCCTCAATGGGGATATTATCTGTTTCTGCAATGGTTAAGGGAAAGATACTATCACCTTCAACCATTTCTGAAAAAAACTGCTAATCTTTTTTTCCTGGGGAGGGTAATTTCATATTGCTCCAGATGAATCTGTAAAAGGATTTTATTATTGAATTCCCTCATAGACTGACTATTTTTCGCTTTCCAGGACCTCAACAACAGATTGCGTCCATCTAATACTACTGTATTTATTAAAGCTACATTTTCCCCAACTGGACCCCTACCCTGCAGAAAGAAAACATGCCTGGCCTCCAACCTGGTTTTCCTCTCAAAAAAATCTGTTTAACCAGTAATTTACTCTGTTCCAGAATTTTTGGATTTTCGGGCAACACCATATGCAATGATTAAGGTCTGCCTTCTGTAATCTGCATCTATAACAGCTATATTCCCCTCGCTTTGGCCACCTAGACAGAACTGCAGGTGTGATATACGCTTTGTATAATAATGTCATATGTGATTCTCTCCACCCAATATTCCCTGATGGTTTGTGCATCGTCTGGATACTTTGCTGTAAATCCTCAGAAGAGATCTCGGCAAAATCTCTCAACCATTTTAGTTGTATCTTTTCTTAATTAACTTTGCCCGTACTCGCCATCCGGATAATACCATCCAACTTCTTTTGCAATTACCGTTTGAGGCTTTCCCTCCTTATGGAGGGTGTCAATGATGGTTTTCTGCACAACTGTCAGGTCAGCAGTCTTTCCCATGATTGTGATTCCTACTGAACCACACTGAGAGACCATTTAAAGGCTCAGGAACCCTTTGCAGGTGTTATGGCTTAATTAACTGATTAGAGTGGGACACTTTGAGCCTAGAATATTGCACCTTTTCACAATATTCTAATTTTCTGAGATTGTGGATTTGGGGTTTTCATGAGCTGTAAGCCATAATCATCACAATTATGACAAATCACGGCTTGCACTATCTTGCTTTGCATGTAATGAGTCTATCTCATATATTAGAACTTCTGCACAATATTCTAATTTTTCGACTTTCACCTGTATAATGTCATTTTAGTAATCACTGTGATCTGAGCTATATAATCTCATTTTAGTAATCACTGTGAGCTGAGCTAGATAATCTCATTTTAGTAATCACTGTGATCTGAGCTAGATAATCTCATTTTAGAATCACTGTGATCTGAGCTATATAATCCCATTTTAGTAATCACTGTGATCTGAGCTAGATAATCTCATTTTAGTAATCACTGTGATCTGAGCTATATAATCTCATTTTAGTAATCACTGTGATCTGAGCTATATAATCTCATTTTAGTAATCACTGTGATCTGAGCTATATAATCTCATTTTAGTAATCTCTGTGATCTGAGCTAGATAATCATATTTTAGTAATCACTGTGATCTGAGCTATATAATCTCATTTTAGTAATCACTGTGATCTGAGCTATATAATCTCATTTTAGTAATTACTGTGATCTGAGCTATATAATTTCATTTTAGTAATCACTGTGATCTGAGCTATATAATGTCATTTTAGTAATCACTGTGATCTGAGCTAGATAATCTCATTTTAGTAATTACTGTGATCTGAGCTATATAATCTAATTTTAGTAATTACTGTGATCTGAGCTAGACAATCTCATTTTAGTAATTACTGTGATCTGAGCTATATAATATCATTTTAGTAATTACTGTGATCTGAGCTAGACAATCTCATTTTAGTAATTACTGTGATCTGAGCTATATAATATCATTTTAGTAATTACTGTGATCTGAGCTAGATAATCATATTTTAGTAATCACTGTGATCTGAGCTATATAATCTCATTTTAGTAATCACTGTGATCTGAGCTATATAATCTCATTTTAGTAATTACTGTGATCTGAGCTATATAATATCATTTTAGTAATCACTGTGATCTGAGCTATATAATCTCATTTTAGTAATCACTGTGATCTGAGCTAGATAATATCATTTTAGTAATCACTGTAATCTGAGCTATATAATATCATTTTAGTAATCACTGTGATCTGAGCTAGATAATATCATTTTAGTAATCACTGTGATCTGAGCTAGATAATATCATTTTAGTAATCACTGTGATCTGAGCTATATAATCTCATTTTAGTAATTACTGTGATCTGAGCTATATAATCTCAATTTAGTAATCACTGTGATCTGAGCTATATAATCTCATTTTAGTAATTACTGTGATCTGAGCTATATAATGTAATTTTAGTAATCACTGTGATCTGAGCTAGATAATCTCATTGTAGTAATCACTGTGATCTGAGCTATATAATCTCATTTTAGTAATCACTGTGATCTCAGCTATATAATGTCATTTTAGTAATCACTGTGATCTGAGCTAGATAATTTCATTTTAGTAATTACTGTGATTTGAACTAGATAATCTCATTTTAGTAATCACTGTGATCTGAGCTAGATAATCTCATTTTAGTAATTACTGTGATCTGAGCTATATAATGAAATTTTAGTAATCACTGTGATCTGAGCTAGATAATCTCATTTTAGTAATCACTGTGATCTGAGCTATATAATTTCATTTTAGTAATCACTGTGATCTCAGCTATATAATGTCATTTTAGTAATCACTGTGATCTGAGCTATATAATTTCATTTTAGTAATCACTGTGATCTGAGCTAGATAATATAATTTTAGTAATCACTGTGATCTGAGCTATATAATCTCATTTTAGTAATTACTGTGATCTGAGCTATATAATCTCATTTTAGTAATCACTGTGATCTGAGCTATATAATCTCATTTTAGTAATTACTGTGATCTGAGCTATATAATGTAATTTTAGTAATCACTGTGATCTGAGCTAGATAATCTCATTTTAGTAATCACTGTGATCTGAGCTATATAATGTCATTTTAGTAATCACTGTGATCTCAGCTATATAATGTCATTTTAGTAATCACTGTGATCTGAGCTATATAATTTCATTTTAGTAATTACTGTGATTTGAACTAGATAATCTCATTTTAGTAATCACTGTGATCTGAGCTAGATAATCTCATTTTAGTAATTACTGTGATCTGAGCTATATAATGTAATTTTAGTAATCACTGTGATCTGAGCTAGATAATCTCATTTTAGTAATCACTGTGATCTGAGCTATATAATTTCATTTTAGTAATCACTGTGATCTCAGCTATATAATGTCATTTTAGTAATCACTGTGATCTGAGCTAGATAATCTCATTTTAGTAATCACTGTGATCTGAGCTATATAATTTCATTTTAGTAATCACTGTGATCTCAGCTATATAATGTCATTTTAGTAATCACTGTGATCTGAGCTATATAATTTCATTTTAGTAATTACTGTGATTTGAACTAGATAATCTCATTTTAGTAATCACTGTGATCTGAGCTATATAATATCATTTTAGTAATCACTGTGATCTGAGCTATATAATCTCATTTTAGTAATCACTGTGATCTGAGCTATATAATCTCATTTTAGTAATTACTGTGATTTGAGCTATATAATCTCATTTTAGTAATCACTGTGATCTGAGCTATATAATCTCATTTTAGTAATAACTGTGATCTGAGCTATATAATGTAATTTTAGTAATCACTGTGATCTGAGCTAGATAATCTCATTTTAGTAATCACTGTGATCTGAGCTATATAATGTCATTTTAGTAATCACTGTGATCTGAGCTATATAATCTCATTTTAGTAATTACTGTGATCTGAGCTAGATAATCTCATTTTAGTAATTACTGTGATCTGAGCTATATAATCTCATTTTAGTAATTACTGTGATCTGAGATAGATAATCTCATTTAAGTAATTACAGTGAACTGAGCTATATAATCTCATTTTAGTAATTACTGTGATCTGAGTTTAGATAATCTAAGTTTAATAACCACTGTGTTCTGAGCTATATAATCTCATTTTAGTAATCACTGTGATCTGAGCTATATAATCTCATTTTAGTAATTACTGTGATCTGAGCTATATAATTTCATTTTAGTAATCACTGTGATCTGAGCTATATAATGTCATTTTAGTAATCACTGTGATCTGAGCTAGATAATCTCATTTTAGTAATCACTGTGATCTGAGCTATATAATCTCATTTTAGTAATCACTGTGATCTGAGCTATATAATCTCATTTTAGTAATTACTGTGATCTGAGCTATATAATATCATTTTAGTAATTACTGTAATCTGAGCTATATAATATCATTTTAGTAATCACTGTGATCTGAGCTAGATAATATCATTTTAGTAATCACTGTGATCTGAGCTAGATAATATCATTTTAGTAATCACTGTGATCTGAGCTATATAATCTCATTTTAGTAATTACTGTGATCTGAGCTATATAATCTCAATTTAGTAATCACTGTGATCTGAGCTATATAATCTCATTTTAGTAATTACTGTGATCTGAGCTATATAATGTAATTTTAGTAATCACTGTGATCTGAGCTAGATAATCTCATTGTAGTAATCACTGTGATCTGAGCTATATAATCTCATTTTAGTAATCACTGTGATCTCAGCTATATAATGTCATTTTAGTAATCACTGTGATCTGAGCTAGATAATTTCATTTTAGTAATTACTGTGATTTGAACTAGATAATCTCATTTTAGTAATCACTGTGATCTGAGCTAGATAATCTCATTTTAGTAATTACTGTGATCTGAGCTATATAATGAAATTTTAGTAATCACTGTGATCTGAGCTAGATAATCTCATTTTAGTAATCACTGTGATCTGAGCTATATAATTTCATTTTAGTAATCACTGTGATCTCAGCTATATAATGTCATTTTAGTAATCACTGTGATCTGAGCTATATAATTTCATTTTAGTAATCACTGTGATCTGAGCTAGATAATATCATTTTAGTAATCCCTGTGATCTGAGCTATATAATCTCATTTTAGTAATTACTGTGATCTGAGCTATATAATCTCATTTTAGTAATCACTGTGATCTGAGCTATATAATCTCATTTTAGTAATTACTGTGATCTGAGCTATATAATGTAATTTTAGTAATCACTGTGATCTGAGCTAGATAATCTCATTTTAGTAATCACTGTGATCTGAGCTATATAATGTCATTTTAGTAATCACTGTGATCTCAGCTATATAATGTCATTTTAGTAATCACTGTGATCTGAGCTATATAATTTCATTTTAGTAATTACTGTGATTTGAACTAGATAATCTCATTTTAGTAATCACTGTGATCTGAGCTAGATAATCTCATTTTAGTAATTACTGTGATCTGAGCTATATAATGTAATTTTAGTAATCACTGTGATCTGAGCTAGATAATCTCATTTTAGTAATCACTGTGATCTGAGCTATATAATTTCATTTTAGTAATCACTGTGATCTCAGCTATATAATGTCATTTTAGTAATCACTGTGATCTGAGCTATATAATTTCATTTTAGTAATTACTGTGATTTGAACTAGATAATCTCATTTTAGTAATCACTGTGATCTGAGCTATATAATATCATTTTAGTAATCACTGTGATCTGAGCTATATAATCTCATTTTAGTAATCACTGTGATCTGAGCTATATAATCTCATTTTAGTAATTACTGTGATCTGAGCTATATAATCTCATTTTAGTAATCACTGTGATCTGAGCTATATAATCTCATTTTAGTAATAACTGTGATCTGAGCTATATAATGTAATTTTAGTAATCACTGTGATCTGAGCTAGATAATCTCATTTTAGTAATCGCTGTGATCTGAGCTATATAATGTCATTTTAGTAATCACTGTGATCTGAGCTATATAATCTCATTTTAGTAATTACTGTGATCTGAGCTAGATAATCTCATTTTAGTAATTACTGTGATCTGAGCTATATAATCTCATTTTAGTAATTACTGTGATCTGAGATAGATAATCTCATTTTAGTAATTACAGTGATCTGAGCTATATAATCTCATTTTAGTAATTACTGTGATCTGAGTTTAGATAATCTAAGTTTAATAACCACTGTGTTCTGAGCTATATAATCTAATTTTAGTAATCACTGTGATCTGAGCTATATAATCTCATTTTAGTAATCACTGTGATCTGAGCTATATTATCTCATTTTAGTAATCAATGTGATCTGAGCTATATAATGTCATTTTAGTAATCACTGTGATCTGAGCTATATAATCTCATTTTAGTAATCACTGTGATCTGAGCTATATAATCTCATTTTAGTAATCACTGTGATCTGAGCTATATAATCTCATTTTAGTAATAACTGTGATCTGAGCTAGATAATCTCATTTTAGTAATTACTGTGATTTGAGCTATATAATCTCATTTTAGTAATCACTGTGATCTGAGCTATATAATGTCATTTTAGTAATCACTGTGATCTGAGCTAGATAATCTCATTTTAGTAATTACTGTGATCTGAGCTATATAATCTCATTTTAGTAATCACTGTGATCTGAGCTAGATAATCTCATTTTAGTAATTACTGTGATCTGAGCTATATAATCTCATTTTAGTAATCACTGTGATCTGAGCTAGATAATCTCATTTTAGTAATCACTGTGATCTGAGCTATATAATTTCATTTTAGTAATTACTGTGATATGAGCTATATAATCTCATTTTAGTAATTACTGTGATCTGAGCTATATAATTTCATTTTAGTAATCACTGTGATCTCAGCTATATAATGTCATTTTAGTAATCACTGTGATCTGAGCTATATAATTTCATTTTAGTAATCACTGTGATCTGAGCTAGATAATATCATTTTAGTAATCCCTGTGATCTGAGCTATATAATCTCATTTTAGTAATTACTGTGATCTGAGCTATATAATCTCATTTTAGTAATCACTGTGATCTGAGCTATATAATCTCATTTTAGTAATTACTGTGATCTGAGCTATATAAAGTAATTTTAGTAATCACTGTGATCTGAGCTAGATAATCTCATTTTAGTAATCACTGTGATCTGAGCTATATAATGTCATTTTAGTAATCACTGTGATCTCAGCTATATAATGTCATTTTAGTAATCACTGTGATCTGAGCTATATAATTTCATTTTAGTAATTACTGTGATTTGAACTAGATAATCTCATTTTAGTAATCACTGTGATCTGAGCTAGATAATCTCATTTTAGTAATTACTGTGATCTGAGCTATATAATGTAATTTTAGTAATCACTGTGATCTGAGCTAGATAATCTCATTTTAGTAATCACTGTGATCTGAGCTATATAATTTCATTTTAGTAATCACTGTGATCTCAGCTATATAATGTCATTTTAGTAATCACTGTGATCTGAGCTATATAATTTCATTTTAGTAATTACTGTGATTTGAACTAGATAATCTCATTTTAGTAATCACTGTGATCTGAGCTATATAATATCATTTTAGTAATCACTGTGATCTGAGCTATATAATCTCATTTTAGTAATCACTGTGATCTGAGCTATATAATCTCATTTTAGTAATTACTGTGATCTGAGCTATATAATCTCATTTTAGTAATCACTGTGATCTGAGCTATATAATCTCATTTTAGTAATAACTGTGATCTGAGCTATATAATGTAATTTTAGTAATCACTGTGATCTGAGCTAGATAATCTCATTTTAGTAATCACTGTGATCTGAGCTATATAATGTCATTTTAGTAATCACTGTGATCTGAGCTATATAATCTCATTTTAGTAATTACTGTGATCTGAGCTAGATAATCTCATTTTAGTAATTACTGTGATCTGAGCTATATAATCTCATTTTAGTAATTACTGTGATCTGAGATAGATAATCTCATTTTAGTAATTACAGTGATCTGAGCTATATAATCTCATTTTAGTAATTACTGTGATCTGAGTTTAGATAATCTAAGTTTAATAACCACTGTGTTCTGAGCTATATAATCTCATTTTAGTAATCACTGTGATCTGAGCTATATAATCTCATTTTAGTAATCACTGTGATCTGAGCTATATAATCTCATTTTAGTAATCACTGTGATCTGAGCTATATTATCTCATTTTAGTAATCAATGTGATCTGAGCTATATAATGTCATTTTAGTAATCACTGTGATCTGAGCTATATAATCTCATTTTAGTAATCACTGTGATCTGAGCTATATAATCTCATTTTAGTAATCACTGTGATCTGAGCTATATAATCTCATTTTAGTAATAACTGTGATCTGAGCTAGATAATCTCATTTTAGTAATTACTGTGATTTGAGCTATATAATCTCATTTTAGTAATCACTGTGATCTGAGCTATATAATGTCATTTTAGTAATCACTGTGATCTGAGCTAGATAATCTCATTTTAGTAATTACTGTGATCTGAGCTATATAATCTCATTTTAGTAATCACTGTGATCTGAGCTAGATAATCTCATTTTAGTAATTACTGTGATCTGAGCTATATAATCTCATTTTAGTAATCACTGTGATCTGAGCTAGATAATCTCATTTTAGTAATCACTGTGATCTGAGCTATATAATTTCATTTTAGTAATTACTGTGATATGAGCTATATAATCTCATTTTAGTAATTACTGTGATCTGAGCTATATAATTTCATTTTAGTAATTACTGTGATATGAGCTATATAATCTGATTTTAGTAATTACTGTGATCTCAGCTATATAATGTCATTTTAGTAATCACTGTGATCTCAGCTATAAAATCTCATTTTTGTAATTACTGTGATCTGAGCTAGATAATCTCATTTTAGTAATTACTGTGATCTGAGCTATATAATATCATTTTAGTAATTACTGTGATCTGAGCTATATAATCTCATTTTAGTAATCACTGTGATCTGAGCTATATAATGTCATTTTAGTAATTACTGTGATCTGAGCTATATAATCTCATTTTAGTAATTACTGTGATCTGACCTAGATAATCTAATTTTAGTAATCACTGTGATCTGAGCTATATAATTTCATTTTAGTAATTACTGTGATATGAGCTATATAATCTCATTTTAGTAATTACTGTGATCTGAGCTATATAATTTCATTTTAGTAATTACTGTGATATGAGCTATATAATCTCATTTTAGTAATTACTGTGATCTGAGCTATATAATTTCATTTTAGTAATTACTGTGATATGAGCTATATAATCTCATTTTAGTAATTACTGTGATCTCAGCTATATAATGTCATTTTAGTAATCACTGTGATCTCAGCTATAAAATCTCATTTTTGTAATTACTGTGATCTGAGCTATATAATTTCATTTTAGTAATCACTGTGATCTGAGCTATATAATGTCATTTTAGTAATTACTGTGATCTGAGCTATATAATCTCATATCATTTTAGTAATCACTGTGATCTCAGCTATATAATGTCATTTTAGTAATCACTGTGATCTCAGATATATAATCTCATTTTAGTAATTACTGTGATCTGAGCTAGATAATCTCATTTTAGTAATTACTGTGATCTGAGCTAGATAATCTAATTTTAGTAATCACTGTGATCTGAGCTATATAATGTCATTGTAGTAATCACTGATCTCAGCTATATAATGTCATTTTAGTAATCACTGTGATCTGAGCTATATAATTTCATTTTAGTAATTACTGTGATTTGAACTAGATAATCTCATTTTAGTAATCACTGTGATCTGAGCTAGATAATCTCATTTTAGTAATTACTGTGATCTGAGCTATATAATCTCATTTGAGTAATCACTGTGATCTGGGCTACATAATATTTTAGTAATCACTGTAATCTGAACTTGATAATCTCATTTTAGTAATTACTGTGATCTGAGCTAGATAATCTCATTTTAGTAATTACTGTGATCTGAGCTATATAATCTCATTTTAGTAATCACTGTGATCTGAGCTGGATAATCTCATTTTAGTAATTACTGTGATCTGAGCTATATAATATTATTTTAGTAATTACTGTGATCTGAGGTATATAATCTCACTTTAGTAATTACTGTGATCTGAGCTAGATAATCTAATTTTAGTAATTACTGTGATCTGAGCTAGATAATCTCATTTTAGTAATCACTGTGATCTGAGCTAGATAATTTCATTTTAGTAATCACTGTGATCTGAGCTATCACTGTGATCTGAGCTAGATAATGTAATTTTAGTAATCACTGTGATCTGAGCTATATAATTTCATTTTAGTAATTACTGTGATCTCAGCTAGATAATCTCATTTTAGAATATACTGTGCTTTGAGCTATATAATATTTTAGTAATCACTGTAATCTGAGCTATATAATCTCATTTAAGTAATCGCTGTGATTTGATCTATATAATTTCATTTTAGTAATTATTGTGATCTGAGCTATATAATCTCATTTTAGTAATCACTGTGATCTGAGCTAGATTATCTAGCTCAGATCACAGTGATTACTAATCTCATTTTAGTAATCATTGTGATCTGAGCTAGATATTCTAATTTTAGTAATCACTGGGATCTGAGATAGATAATCTCATTTTAGTAATCATTGTGATCTGAGCTAGATATTCTAATTTTAGTAATCACTGGGATCTGAGATAGATGATCTCATTTTAGTAATCATTGTGATCTGAGCTAGATAATCTCATTTTAGTAATTACTGTGATCTGAGCTATATAATATAATTTGAGTAATAACTGTGATCTGAGTTTAGATAATCTCATTTTAGTAATTACTGTGATCTGAGCTATATAATCTAATTTGAGTAATTACTGTGATCTGAGTTTAGATAATCTCATTTTAGTAATTACTGTGATCTGAGCTATATAATCTCATTTTAGTAATCACTGTGATCTGAGCTATATAATGTCCTTTTAGTAATCACTGTGATCTGAGCTATATAATCTCATTTTAGTAATTACTGTGAACTGTGCTATATAATATCATTTTAGTAATCACTGTGATTTGAGCTATATAATTTCATTTAAGTAATCACTGTGATCTGAGCTATATAATGTCATTTTAGTAATCACTGTGATCTGAGCTATATAATCTCATTTTAGTAATCACTGTGATCTGAGCTATATAATGTCATTTTAGTAATCACTGTGATCTGAGCTATATAATTTCATTTTAGTAATTACTGTGATCTGAACTAGATAATCTCATTTTAGTAAATACTGTGATCTGAGCTATATAATCTCATTTTAGTAATCACTGTGATCTGAGCTAAATAATCTCATGTTTGTAGTCACTGTGATCTGAGCTAGATAATCTCATTTAAGTAATTACTGTGATCTGAGCTATATAATCTCATTTTAGTAATTACTGTGATCTGAGCTATATAATCTCATTTTAGTAATTACTGTGATCTGAGCTATATAATTTCATGTTGGTAATCACTGTGATCTGAGCTAGATAATCTCATTTTAGTAATTATTGTGATCTGAGCTATATAATCTCATTTTAGTAATCACTGTGATCTGAGCTAGATAATCTCATTTTAGTAATCACTGTGATATGAGCTATATAATCTCATTTTAGTAATCACTGTGATCTGAGATATATAATCTCATTTTAGTAATTACTGTGATATGAGCTATATAATGTCATTTTAGTAATCACTGTGATTTGAGCTATATAATCTCATTTTAGTAATCACTGTTATCTGAGCTAGATAATCTCATTTTACTAATCACTGTGATCTGAGGTAGATAATCTCATTTTAGTAATCACTGTGATCTGAGCTATATAATATCATTTAAGTAAATCACTGTGATCTGAGCTATATAATATCATTTAAGTAAATCACTGAGACCTGAGCTAGATAATCTCATTTTTGTAATCAGTATGATCTGAGCTAAATAATCTCATTTTAGTAATCACTGTGATCTGAGCTAAATAATCTCATGTTTGTAATCACTGTGATTTGAGTTAAATAATCTCATTTTAGTAATCACTGTGATTTGAGCTAAATAATCTCATGTTTGTAATCACTGTGATCTGAGCTATATAATCTAATGTTAGTAATCACTGTGATCTGAGCTATATAATCTCATGTTTGTAATCACTGTGATCTGAGCTGTATAATCTCATTTTAGTAATCACTGTCATCTGAGCTATAAAATCTAATTTTATTAATCACTGATCTGAGATATATAATCTCATTTTAGTAATCACTGTGATCTGAGCTAGATAATCTCATTTTAGTAATCACTGTGATCTGAGCTATATAATCTCATTTTAGTAATCACTGTGATCTGAGCTAGATAATCTCATTGTAGTAATCACTGTGATCTGAGCTGGATAATCTCATTTTAATAATTACTGTGATCTGAGCTAGATAATCTCATTTTAGTAATTACTGTGATCTGAGCTAGATAATCTCATTTTAGTAATCACTGTGATCTGAGCTGGATAATCTCATTTTATTAATCACTGATCTGAGATATATAATCTCATTTTAGTAATCACTGTGATCTGAGCTATATAATCTCATTTTAGTAATCACTGTGATCTGAGCTAGATAATCTCAATTTAGTAATTACTGTGATCTGAGCTAGATAATCTCAAGTTAGTAATCACTGAGATCTGTACTAGATAATCTTATTTTGGCAACAGAATATATATTTGGATATGCTTATGCTGATTGTATAAGGGTATTATTATTGATATTACTTTTTGAATAAATATGAACATTGTGTAACATGGATGGAATGTCTGATCCTTTACGCAACCTCTTGACAAAATATTTACATTTTCCTTTAAAATTATGTGATCAGTACGTATCACTACAGTACCCAACATATTGGAGGACTCAATCATGCTTGTGTCCTGGTCCGTCCAGTAGAGACGTTGATCTTTATAGTCAATAGTCAAGTCATTTGCACGCCCCACTTTGTCAACCAGTGTCTTGCTGTTTGTTCCATCCATGTAGGCTCGAACGATCTTTGGTTTCCCTCCCCATTCTGTCCAGTACATATACCTGGGAAAAAAAATATTAATTTGTATAACAAAACTGTAAATGTAAAAAAACCTCAATATAAAAATCCACAGCTAGCAGATCTATTAATTTAGACTCAAGGAGAAAAAGGATAATGTGTTTAAATAAACCCAAATCTTGCAGTATAGACTCTATTAGTATTGTATAAATATCACAGAGAAAAACACGGTGTTGCTGGGACAACAAGCAAAACCAAACAAAAGTTTAAAATGGTCTGTAGTAAGTAAACTGAAAACACAAAATGTCTGTAGGTGACATTTTCCATAGGGTGGATAAAAAAACAAACAATGATTTAAAAAACATTTTTTTTAATTAATTTGTATTTAAATAAAATGCTTTTTGATGAAAAATCTATCTAAATACAGTTTCCATTTAAGGTACATTATAATTCAAAGGTTATTCATCTAGAAAAAAAGGATTTTTTTATTTTTTTATTATGTAGCGTGTATATTCATATATGTAATGTTTATTATATAGCATGAGGCTGTATATTCATGTCTGTAATGTTTATTATGTAGCATGAGACTGTGGCCTCTAGTTATCAAGCCGTCAACCTCAAATACGCTGGAATTCCGCAGCGTATTTGTGGCGAGGCTGATTCGCCTAAGTTATCAAGCCCTACACACCGGCAAAAGTAGAATATAGTGACGTAAGCTTCGATCCGCCGGACTCAGTCCGACACAGATCGATTCTTACGTCACTCCAGATGTTCCAAACGCAAGTTCGGCACAATCTGACTACTTTTGGGAGTTATCAAAAACTAGCAGGTGCGCTCGGCACTTTTCTGGCCCAATGTACCTGGTTTTCAATCCGCCGCCCTGGAGGATCCCATAGGAATCAATGGGAGTCTGACTATAGCAAAAGTTCATGTTCGCTGCTGCCCGACATCCCATTCATTCCTATGGGAAGTGTATACACTTACACCCTAACATGTACCCCAAGTCTAAACACCTCTAATCTGCCCCCCTACACCGCCACCACCTATATTAAACATGCTAACCCCTAAACCGCCGCTCCAGGACCCTGCCACAACTATAATAAATATATTAACCCTTAAACCGCCGCTCCCGGACACCTCCACCACCTACATAATACCTATTAACCCTTATCCTGCCCCGCCTATACCGCTGCCACCTATATTAAACATGCTAACCCCTAAACCGCCGCTCCCGGACCCCGCCACAACTATAATAAATATATTAACCCCTAAGCCCCCGCTCCCGGACCCCTCCGCCACATACATAATACCTATTAACCCCTATCTTGCCCCCCCTATACCGCCGCCACCTATAATACATTTATTAACCCCTATCCTGCGGATCCCGCCGCAACTAAATAAATTGTTTAACCCCTAAACCGCCGCTCCCGGACCCCGCCACCACCTATATTAAACTTATTAACCCCTAATCTGCCCCCCCTACACCGTCGCCACCTATAATAAATGTATTAACCCCTATCCTGTCCCCCTACACCGCAGCAACTTATAATAAAATTATTAACCCCTAAACCTAAGTCTAACACTAACCCTAACACCCCCTATCTTAAATATTAATTAAATAAATCTAAATAAATATAACTCTTATTAAATTAATTATTCCTATTTAAAACTAAATACTTACCTATAAAATAAACCCTACTATAGCTACAATATTACTAATAATTATATTGTAGCTATTTTAGGATTTATTTTTATTTTACAGGCAAATTTAAATTTATTTTAACTAGGTACAATAGCTATTAAATAGTTATTAACTATTTAATAGCTACCTAGATAAAATAAAGTCAAATTTACCTGTAAAATAAAAACTAACCTAAGTTTCAATTACACCTAACACTACACTATCATTAAATAAATTATTCCTATTTAAAACTAAATACTTACCTGTAAAAAAACCCTAAGATAGCTACAATGTAATTAATAATTACATTGTAGCTATCTTAGGATTTATATTTATTTTACAGGTAACTTTGTATTTATTTTAGCTAGGTACAATAGCTATTAAATAGTTATTAACTATATAATAACTACCTAGCTAAAAGAAATACAAAATTACCTGTAAAATAAATCCTAACCTAAGTTACAATTAAACCTAACACTACACTATCATTAAATAAATTAAATTAATTAACTACAAGTAGCTACAAGTAGCTACAATTAAATAAACTAACTAAAGTACAAAAAATAAAAAAAACTAAGTAAAAAAAAAATAAAAAAATATTACAAGATTTTTAAGCTAACTACACCTAATCTAAGCCCCCATATAAAATAAAGCCCCCCAAAATAAAAAAATGTCCTACTCTATTCTAAATTACAAAAGTTAATAGCTCTATTACCTTACGAGCCCTTAAAAGGGCTTTTTGCGGGGCATGCCCCAAAGTATTCAGCTCTTTTGCATGTTAAAAAAAAATACAACCCCCCAACATTAAAACCCACCACCCACATACCCCTACTCTAACCAACCCAAACCCCCCTTAAAAAAACTAACACTAACCCCCTGAAGATCACCATACCTTGAGTCGTCTTCAGCCAGCCGACCACCGATGGAACAGAAGAGGACATCTGCAGCGGCCAAAGTCATCATCCAAGGGGCGCTGAAGAGGTCTTCCATCCGATAGAAGTCTTCATCCATGTGGCGTCTTCAATCTTCATCCATCCGGAGCGGAGCCTTCTTCAAACGAGCCGACGCGGAGCCATCCTCTTCCAACGACACCTACCCGATGAATGGATATTCCTTTAAGTGACGTCATCCAAGATGGCGTCCCTCGAATTCTGATTGGCTGATAGGATTCTATCAGCCAATCGGAATTAAGGTAGGAAAAATCTGATTGGCTGATGCAATATATAAATCAATCGAGGATTATATGTCCTCCACTATTATAAAATGATTGTGTTACGATTATTGTTACGATATAAAATTAACTATTTGTTAGGCAGTCCACATTTATTCCTCATTAGAATATTTATGATGTTAATTATACATATTTATACACTGGTCTTTAGATAATCATATCCCGCTTTTAATATCTACTGAGTACTGTTTTAATTCCACACATGCAAGCCAGTTTTCTAGCTCGGCATTTGTTTATAGATAACTGTATGAATGGGTAATATTATCAATAATAATAACTGATTGAGGAGTGAATGTGTATTTCCTAATAAAACAGAAAGTTTCTATCAGCACCGCAACAATAGGAAAACAAGATTAGCGGTTACAGAATGCCGAGCTAGAAAACTGGCTTGCATGTGTGTAATTAAAACAGTACTCAGTAGATATTAAAAGCGGGATATGACTATCTAAAGACCGGTGTATAAATATGTATAATTAACATCATAAATATTCTAATGAAGAATAAATGTGGACTGCCAAACAAATAGTTAATTTTATATTCTAACAATAAGTAACTTAGTTATACCAGAAAATCAGATGAGGCTGTGACCGCTTCTCACAGACCAGTGACGTGCAGTCACTAGAGGCAGGTGAGGCAGGGCTTCACCTTTCATATGGACAAAAATATATATATTTTTTTTATTGGCTTTAAAAAAAAAAAAAAAAAGAAAATATTGCAATTTTTTTTCCCCCCAGCATTTTTCTTTCTTTCACAGCTACATGTTGTGCAATGGAGAGGCACAAGCAGGTCTGCTGGCTGCCGCCCTCCATTACACAACATGCTGCGCCACCTACTGGATGAAAGTGGTTAAGATCATTGCAGGTCCCATAAGTGTTTATTTGAGGCAGGCCTCTTTGGGGCTGACCCAATCCAGTGAGAGGCATCAGTCAGGGGAATTTAGGGTTGGGGCTGGATGTTAAATCATATCAAACAAAACAAAAACGAAAAAAAACTACTTTAATTTATTGTGTTGCTGCCCTGTGCAGCTGCCAGCTTTGCTTCAGTGAAAAAGAGAGTTCTGTACTTCCCCTCCAAGTGCAGTGGAATGTGCCACTGTCACTTCCTTACAGAGCAGGAAGAGATGCAGTGAGCAGTGTTTTAGACACATTTTATTGAAGTGCTACAACCTTAGATTTTGCTAGTGAAGATTATAATTACATGAGTATGGTTTAGTGTTTTTTTACTCTTTTACAGCAGTTTAAGGATCGTTTTTGTATTTTGTTTACTCAAACTTTACATCCACTATCTTAGCAGCTTGTCTCTGTATTGCACACTAGTTTATAGTCTCATCACTCTCTTTCTGAACTTCTGAACTCTCTGTAGCTCTGCAACTGTGTTTTCTCACAACATTATCTTACCATTTTGCTGTTTGTATGGATGAGTTATTTGACCACAGTAAGCTAGACCAAAAGCATGGTAATGTAAAATGAAACCAAGCAGTTTAGAATGAGTTATAGCAAATATTATCCATGGCTCCAGTAGCTATAGTATTTCATTTAAACCAGTGATTCCTTAGGTGTATGTTGGACAACCCTGATGTAGAACAAATAATTTATTAACGCTCCCATTCATATGTGCTGTTCTGTTTCAGATATTTAAACTAGATTGTAGACTATTAGCATTTGATAGTCACTTAAAATATTACTTAAACATTCAGTGGTGTCTCCCCCCCTTTCAGTGGTGTCTCCCCCCCTTGTGTGTCTCTCTCCCTCTCTCTCTCGCTATACACCTCTCTTTCTCTATCCTTCTGTCTCGCTCTCTATCCATATCTCTCTATCCATCTCTCTCCCTGTCTCTCCCACTCCCTCTGTCTCCCTCCTTATGTGTCATTCTCCCCAACGGTTTCTTTCTCTCTCTGTCTCTCTTCCTCCCCCTCTGAATCTATCATGCCTTATGTGTCTCTCTAACCCTCTGTGTGTGATTGTGTCTCTCTCCCCCCATTTCAGTGTTCCCTCTCTCCCCACTTATGTGTCTCTCTCCTTTGTCTCCCTCTCTCCCCTCCTGTCTCTCTCTCCCCTCTGTCTCTCTCTCCCCTCTGTCTCTCTCCCCCCTCTGTCTCTCTCCCCCCTCTGTCTCTCTCCCCCCTCTGTCTCTCTCTCTCCTCTCTGCCACTGTCTCTCCCCCCTCTGTCTCATGTAGCTATAGTATTTGATTTAAACCAGTGATTCCTTAGGTATATGTTGGACAACAAATAATAATTTATTAATACTCCCATTCATATGTGCTGTTCTGTTTCAGATATTTAAAATATAATGTATACTATTAGCATTTGATAGTCACTTAAAATATTACTTAAAAATTCAGTGGTGTCTCCCCCCTTTCAGTGGTCCCTCTTCCCCCCTTGTGTGTCTCTCTCCCTCTCTCTCTCGCTATACATCTCTCTTTCTCTATCCGTCTGTCTCTCTCTCTATCCATCTCTCTCCCTGTCTCTCCCACTCCCTCTGTCTCTTTCCTTATGTGTCATTCTCCCCAACGGTCTCTTTCTCTCTCTGTCTCTCTCCCTCCCCCTCTGACTCTATCATCCCTTATGTGTCTCTCTAACCCTCTGTGTGTGATTGTGTCTCTCTCTCTTTCTCTCTAACCCTCTGTGTCTCTCTCTCCCCCTGTCTCTCTCTCCCTCTCCCCCGTCTCTCTCTCCCTCTCCCCCCGAGTGCTTTTCAGTGTTTCTGTCTACCTTTTATTTATTTAATTAATGAATTGGTGGTGCCATCTAAGGATGTGGCTTTATTTAAAGGGGTGGGGTCAAGCACCCCACCATCTTTAAATTTCACCAGCCGCCACTGGATCAAGACATTTTTATATTTACTGAACAATGAAGGAATCTATAAGCATAATTTGCAGCATTAAAGTAAAAAGTATGTTTTAAACATATTTTAATGGGCCTGAATTTCTAGATCTCATAATCAGAGGAAGCATTTTGTTATCTGGCAAGGGTTTCTGTTACAATCCTTTAGACTAAAATCAGATGTTTACTAAGTTGACCAGTTTTCTAAGACACCATTTAAAGGGACATGAAACCCATATGTTTTCTTTCATGATTTAGAAAGAGCATGCAATTTTAAATAACTTTCCAATTAACATCTAATATCTAATTTTCTTCATTCTTTTGATATCCTTTGTTGAAAACCATATCTAAATATGCTCAGTAGCTGCTGATTGGTGGCTGCACATAGATATCTCATGTGATTGGCTCACCCATGTGCATTGCTATTTCTTCAACAAAGGATATCTAAAGAATGAAGGTGTATCCTAGCCACTGCCTCACCAGCCTCTGACATCACCGCACGTCACTGTCACAGACGGTACACAGGTTCTGTAATCTGACACTGCATCACGATACATTTAACCAGTGTGACAATATTCAAACTAACTATATTATACAGGGTGTAACAACTTGATACGGAGAAGTATTCACCACAGCTTCTCTATTTTCAAGGGAGGTACATTGAGCATTGTGAAAAGTGATAGTGGCAAATTGTATCAGACAGCTCACTTACGTCAATCGTATCTCCACAGAACTATCAGTGAGGCAATTCAATCCTCCTATCCAGATCTAACAGTACTGTTTACCATGCCGGTATAACGGAAACACCAACACACACTCCACACATGATAATGTTTGTATGAGTGATAGAGAGGTACGAATTTACGGGCATAATCATTTGCTTACGATAACAATCATTGATTGACAACAAGTAATATTTTGAATGATACATATCCAGTAAATAAATACAGTATGCTATACCAATCATAAGGATTGAGAGATATTGATCTGAGTAACTAATGGCAAGGATATAACTTTTTATATATTATTCTCAATCACTAACTAGTAGACCTATAGGCTACCGGTTTGTTGATTATTACCTGATATTACTCAAATTTAAGCCCAACTCTCTTAATAGTATCTAGGAGAACATCCTGAACAGATCACTCATCTATATGATTTAACACAATCATTTTAGAATAGTGGAGGGCATATAATCCTCGATTATTCCCCCGATATTTTAGACAGGGGCTTACACCAGCCGCCTCAGTCCTACTAATATAACCCAGATAGACATACTGGATATTACCTATAGTCAAACCCATTTCTCTGAATTAAATACAGGGGAATATCTTCATCAGACTATTCACATATGTATACATGATCTAACTAAATATTTTTGTGACAGTGGATGATATATTATCATTGATAATTCTCCTGATATTCTAAATAGGGGTTTTCTCTAGCCGTCATAGTGCTGTTGACACAACCCAGATAAATATTCTGGGCTAACTACGCCACAGGCAGTTACACTGATACCCCATAATGGGTGGCCATATGGATACCCCACAAATGTGACAACTGAACAGATATTTTCAATTATTCAAGTGATAGTGAAGTATATTAGAGGCCATATTATATGAAACATTCAGCTATCTCCTGTATTTCTTTAAGCGAGCACTACAGAGTCCAAATTTTAACTATTTGTGTTATTTTAGTTTTTATTGGTTTCTTATTAAAAGTTATGTTTTAATCCTACCTGGAATTTGACACCTTCAAGTCTAGGCATAGAGTGCTAGGTGCATTCTTTCAGTGGATAGTCTGTTATCCACTATTTTTTTGTTCATTGTAATTTGGAACTGTGGGTTAATGATTCTAGTCAGGGGTAAGATAGTCTAGATGAGAGGGAATATGCCATGAATTTTTCATGACACAACAGACTCCATGTTGTTTTTTTTGTTTTAAGCTTAACCAGGGCTCAGCTATTATATAACATTGAATTTTGTTTTCCTCAGTCTTGCTGACTGAGAAGTTTCATATCAATATGTTTTTCATTATTCAAGGTAGTTTACTTGCTTAGGCCCCAGCTAGTCGCTTATTTCTGTAAATAAGTGCAATTTATAACCTTGATTGTAGTCTAGGAATGTTGGGGTAAACATAAATTTAATAAGTATTTTTCTAAAATGTTTACCCTATATGCGAGAGCCATCTACTGTTAGAACAATAATATTTCATCTAATTAATTTTATGTTAATTATTGATTAAAATATTATAATTAATGACTCCTCCTAGATGAGAAAATGGGAATATATAGGGTCTAGCCCAATGGGAGGGGGTAGCTTTCCTGTGTTATGGAACTGGTCACATAATATATGGAGTTGGTAATTTGCTAATCAACTACAGAGGTCCGAGATTATTGGATTATAACTGCTGAGGCTAGTTTAGCCTACTCGGACAGACCTACGACCTGACAGTTTGATTCCTGTCTGCAAAGGGGGAATTTATTTACCTTGGTGATGTATGAAATTAAGTCACTTTAAATGTTAATGTCATTAAGATTTACCCTTTACATTTATGTAAAATACCTTTGTCTATTTGATCAGGTAAATTAATTAATTGTTTTATAGCTTTGTGTTTTCCTTTTAAAAATTCTTACCACCTGGTCTTATTTGTCGACAATAACATCGGGTGAAACAGGAATTATGATAAATTATTATCTGACGGTTTGTCATAATTATTAATTTACCTGATTTTCTGCAATTACCTTAGAGGGTTTATAATAAAACATTTGGTTCACATCATTTTGCCAATTTTTGTGTTATTTTGAAAATATTATTTAATTATCTTTATAGTTTTATCTCTGCATCATTCTGTTTTTCTTGAAAGTTGGAGTTATTATGTTATCGCTTTAACTGATTATTATAGGACTGTAGTTTATTTCTCTGTAATATTTTGTTTGCTTAAGTTACTATTAAATGCTAAATATTTTTCCAATTGAAATCTTTTAATAAAGCACAATTTTTGTTATTCATCTGGTGTTGGTATAATTAATAGACTGATAGCAACTAAAATTATTCAGGTTTTGTTTATTATCTTTAATAAGTTATAAAAAGTGTGTCATTAAAAATTGCACCATTTCAAATAATATAATTTTACAGATAAAGGTAATATTCATAACACTGGCTTTCCTTGTCTACCCCATGAACAAACCATCGGACTTCCAGCATCTACCTGCAGAAGAACACTGGATAAGCAACCCTACTGCAAATGGACTATGGCATTGAAGCTGAGTGTCTGAGGAAGGTGGAGCTCTAAGAGGACAAGGACTATTCTTAAAGTGATCAGAGGCCACCCAGAGACACTTGTGCTTTTCCCACGTCATGCTTCACTGTGGAGAATGTACAGAGCAAGAAACTGTCGGAAATATTGGGGGGTGCTAGCAATGCAGGTGGAGAAATTAAGATGCAGCATTGCTTGGGGGTAGATAGGGGGCTGGTTGGGTCTTTATGCAGATAGACCAGTAGTTTGAGGATGCTGGGAGGTAGACAGAGAGTATTGGAGGGGCCACACCTATGTGCAGTGACAAATTGTGCCCTATTGGCCTATAAAATTATAGCAGTAAATGTGAATACATATCTCTACAGTATTCTCACATAGATTCATGTTATACCGAAGTATTAGGCTTATATTGTTGTTAAAGGATTTACTAATTTTCTGTGCTTTTCTATTTTATGTTATTCTGTTAGAATAAAAGGGTGGTATGTAAGGATATGTTAGCCTTACCAACGCCATCTTGTTCTTAGTTGTCATTTTGTCTTAGGCATCCATCTTGTCTAAGAAGAGTTTATTATGTAGTAAGAAATATGCTGATGTTAGTGAGACTTGCATAGCTAGAATGGCCCTGGGAATGACCCTGACAATGTGCTTGGATGCACTGTTATCTCTACAAGATGTCAAACGGCCTTGATTTGTGCTGGGCTATGAGGCTCAGATTTACTGTTATCTGAAGTTAGGTATTTCTGTAGAACTGACTCCCTAACACTCCTTTTCTACCAATTATATTTTAAATGAGCTTCTTTGTTCTTGCAGAAATAATATGTAAGATGATGTAGTTATGAACACGTCACCGTGTTAACCCTCTATGCTTTAACCACTGCCTATAAAAAGTGTTGCTCATCTTCTAATAAACAGAACAGATGTTAGACTGATTGCTGCGTGGTCTGATTCCTGTTCTCTGGGATATCCCATCAAGTAACCCATTCATTTCCAGGTGACAGTGTATGACCCAGGCCAAGTGCTGACTGACAGCACTAAAAATAACACCTAACAGTGGGCATCCAGGTTGGCCTTGGGGACTCAGTTTTAATGACTTCTATGTTCCTATGACTTTTCGGAAAGGAACAAAAAGCGTCCCATTGGACGACCCTTGGGGCAAGTCTTCTTGTCCTGCAGTATGAAAACTTCTTTTCCACCTGTGACTGTGGCTATGATAAAGTCCAGACTCGGACCAGATATGGACTTACCCTTAAACAACAGTGACAGTAGTCTAGATTTAGACACATTATCCGCTGACAACAGGGCCCTCCTAGCCAAAACGGTAAAACTATAGAATTTCGTGTTAATGTAGGTAATCTGTAGGTTTGCATCACTGATTAAGGTGTTTGCAAACCATATAGATTGTATGTGGTCCTGAATCTCTTCTAATGGAGTTTCCACCGTAATCAGGTCCGTTAAGGACACACACCAGAATTTGTGTGGCCCCAGTAACTGTAGCATTACCTACTGCTGGTTGAAACAATGCACCAGACTGAAGAAACACCCTCCTGAGGTATCCCTCAAGTTTTCTGTTAAGAGGATCTCTAAAGGAGGTACTTTCCTCAAGCGGGCTAGTTGTGTGCATGGATAGTGTGGATATAGCGCCATCCACCTTAGGCACACTCTTCCAGACCTCTACGTGTTCAGCTAGAAAAGGAAATAACCTCTTAAATGCTACTGAAGGGGCAAATTGAGGGCCTAGCTTCTCCCATTGCATGGAGGTGATTTCAGAGATAATGGGTGGTAAAGAAAAACATCAGGGGCCCTAGGCCTAGGTCTAAATACTGATTCCAGTCTCTAGACCTGTTCTTCCTCAGGCGGCTTTGCTGCGGGGACCCCCAGGGTAGACAGGACCCTCTTCAACAGGAGCCTGAGCTGCTCCACTTTGAACCTAATTGTACCCTCTTCCAAATCCTCGTTGGAGTGGTCAGAGGAAGGGAGTTCACCGTCAGAGCTAAGGGTTCGTCCTCAGAAGCCTGCCCATAACTGTTGGTCATGGCCTCTGCCACTGTGCCTGGGCTACGTATAGGAAAACAATGTTTAACCTTTATTTTCCTCTTCCCTTACACTTGGCTAGTGCTCAGGAGAGTAGATAATGCAACCTGTATACAGACCGGGAGGTCATCAGGTAAAGGAACTGCACAGCGCTCTGGAGCCACTGAAGCTACATTAATGGGCTGTTGGACAGGGATATCTGCATCGGCCGAAGCCTGAGAAGCAGCAGTAGGACCTGCTGGCAATAGGACATGCAGGAACTCATCCGCGGTTCGACACATGGGCATCCTGAATAAGATGTCAGGACATAATTCAGGTAGCAATTGCACACAGAAGTTGCACCAGAAGATTAACAGTGATAATTATGCAAAGCAATAATGTTAATTAAATTAACTATTCAAATAGAGTTTTCCATTATATGTGCTGTAGCAAAATGATTGTAGTAGCAATTGTGAACCTTACAGTGGGGTATCTGGGTACCAATGCACAAAACACTGTCCCCTTGTTAAGCCCTGTTTAGGGCGTATAACCACCTCTGGAGAGACCGTGCTGTGTTGCAACCACTCTCCCACAGGACTGTTGCACAGTGAATCTAAAGCAGAAATAGCACGAAAGCGCCGTTCACAGTGGGAACCAGCAACTTACCCCTCTGAGGCAAATATTAAATGAAGCCTGCGGTCTGTAGTAATAACGCCCCCCCCCTGAATAATGGGGCATGCCTGCTCAAGTGGAGTATGTAAGTGGAGGGCCGATAACAACGTCTGGTGTGATGTCATCAACACCCTTTAATATACTTAGGTGTTATAATGTCCCACTGGGACAAAATGCTAGTCAGAGTCTTGCATTTCAGCACGCCCAAAGGGCACCCCTCTCAGCCCTGTATCAGACTAAGGCTAAGGTCCGTTTCCAGATCTAGTGGGTATGATAGTGCCCGTCACTGAGGGGTCAAAGGGTACACATGACACTATTGATATGCAGTGAAAAGACTTAATACTACCTCAATATTCAAACTAACTATATTATACAAGGTGTAACAACTTGATACGGAGAAGTATTCACCACAGCTTCTCTAGTTTCAAGGGAGGTAAATTGAGCATTGTGCCAAGTGATAGTGGCAAATTGTATCAGACAGCTCACTTACGTCAATCGTATCTCCACAGAACTATCAGTGAGGCAATTCAATCCTCCTATCCAGATCTAACAGTACTGTTTACCATGCCGGTATAACGGAAACACCAACACACACATGATACAACATGATAATGTTTGTATGAGTGATAGAGAGGTACGAATTTACGGGCATAATCATTCTCTTATGATAACAATCATTGATTGACAGCAAGTAATATTTTGAATGATACTCTATGTCCGTATCCAGTAAATAAATACAGTATGCTATACCAATCATAAGGATTGAGAGATATTGATCTGAGTAACTAATGGCAAGGATATAACTTTTTATATATTATTCTCAATCACTAACTAGTAGACCTATAGGCTACCGGTTTGTTGATTATTACCTGATATTACACAAATTTAAGCCCAACTCTCTTAATAGTATCTAGGAGAAAATCCTGAACAGATCACTCATCCATATGATTTAACACAATCATTTTATAATAGTGGAGGACATATAATCCTCAATTATTCCCCCGATATTTTAGACAGGGGCTTACACCAGCCGCCTCAGTGCTACTAATATAACCCAGATAGACATACTGGATATTACCTATAGTCAAACCCATTTCTCTGAATTAAATACAGGGGAACATCTTCATCAGACCATTCACATATGTACACATGATCTAACTAAATATTTTTGTGACAGTGGATGATATATAATCATTGATAATTCTCCTGATATTCTAAATAGGGGTTTTCTCTAGCCGTCATAGTGCTGTTGACACAACCCAGATAGATATTCTGGGATAACTACGCCGCAGGCAGTTACACTGATACCCCATAATGGGTGGCCATATGGATACCCCACAAATGTGACTCAACTGAACAGATATTTTCAATTATTCAAGTGATAGTGAAGTATATTAGAGGCCATATTATATGAAACATTCAGCTATCTCCTGTATTTCTTTAAGTGAGCACAACAGAGTCCAAACTATTTGTGTTATTTTACTTTTTATTGGTTTCTTATTAAAAGTTACGTTTTAATCCTACATGGAATTTGACACCTTCAAGTCTAGGCATAGAGTGCTAGGTGCATTCTTTCAGTGGATAGTCTGTTATCCACTATTTTTTTGTTCATTGTAATTTGGAACTGTGGGTTAATGATTCTAGTCAGGGGTAAGATAGTCTAGATGAGAGGGAATATGCCATGAATTTTTCATGACACAACAGATTCCATGTTTTTTTGTTTTAAGCTTAACCAGGGCTCAGCTATTATAACAGCAGCAAGAATTTACATGTTGTTGCATTTTTTCCAGTATAATTTCCAAGTCTTTTACAAAACACTGTCAATGTCAACAGAAATTAGTTTTACTTATGCTACTGGTGTTATAGCGCACACCAAAGGATATGAGTAATAGATTAAATAAAATCATTAGAGAAGAGAGAAAGAGAGAAAAAAAAAAAAAAAAAAAAAAACAAGGGGGGAGGGGGAATGGGAGGGAATAAGGGGGAGTAAGGAGAGGATAGATGGTATGGAACGAGTTTCAGTAATACACCATATACGTTATGCCTATGTGTTCAAGTGTTCATGGGTTTCCATAACTCCAGCATGTATTCATGTATTTCTATTCTATCGTCTCTCCAGTACCTATAGCGTTCCAGCTGTAGGTTCCTGTTTACCCAGGTTGCCCAGTCTGAAATAGAAGGAATGTTTGTTGTTTTCCAATTTTTAGGGATTAGAGCTTTAGCGCTATTGAGCAGTATATACAAGAGTTGCCTCTTGGGTTTGTCAGCAATCTTGGGGAGGTTATGATATAATAATATATTAGGGCTCCTGTTTAGTTTGATCTGTAAATTATTATCTATCCTATCTAGTATATTCCTCCAGAAAGTCTCGATCAGTGGGCAGCTCCACCATATGTGTGAAAGAGTCCCCTGTTCCCCACATCCTCTCTAGCATTTCCCATCAGTTTGTCTATAGATCTTTTGTAATCTGGCAGGGGTGAGGTACCACCGAGACAGATACTTGTAATTTGATTAAATTGTTTTAGCAGATACAGAAGCCTTTGTGTGATTAATGAAATTTTTTTTCCATTCACTGTCCGTGGGGCACGAGCACAGCTCTTTGCCCCACTGAGCTGCAAAGGTCGGCAGGGGTGTCCTCTCGTGCGACATTAGCGTTCGGTACATTATGGTGATCAAATGTCCCGGATTTTCTGGGAGTAAGCTGAGTTTCTCTAGTATTGTTAATTGCCTAGTTAGGAGTTCTGCTTGTTTATACGTCCCCATGAAATGACGGAGTTGCATATAAAAGTACCAGTGTATTTCTTGCTACCCTTGGTCTTCCTCCACCCCATATATAGACTTCTAGTGTGTTCTGTAACTTCTGCAAGTAATTCTTTTGGAGGGGAATCGGAGCGTCTGCAGATAGTACAGGATTCGCGGAAGCACGTTCATTTTGATTACGCCAATGCGCCCATACCAGGATATTTTTTTACTTTTCCAAGAGGACAGGTCACATGTGATTGAGTGTAGCAGATGAGTGTAATTGGCCTCGAATAGTGATTCTGGTAATGCTGTGATGTTAATTCATAGATATTTAAGTGTTCGGGTTTGTAACCTTAATGGGCATTTGTCTATAAGATGACACAGTTCTGTCTGCGTTAGATTTATGTTTAAGATTTCTGACTTGCTTTGGTTTAATTGAAAGTTGGACACCCTACCGTACTCTACAAATTCCCGTAGGGTTTCTGGGAGGGACAAAAGTGGGTTGGACAATGATAATAGAACATCATCGGCATATAGTGATAATGTATGGTCCTTTTGACCTATCTTTATCCCTGATATTTTCTGATTTTCCCTAATTTTCTGCGCCAATACCTCAATTGTCAAGGCGAAAAGCAGAGGGGACAACGGACAACCCTGCCGGGTGCCGTTACTGATATGGAAGGGTTCAGACAATATGTTGTTTATTTTAATTTGTGCCGTGGGTACTGTGTAAAGTGAGAGAACTTTGCTCATAAAATGGGGCCCAAAATTCATCTTCGACCGGGTGGCCTTAAGAAAAGGCCAGCTCACCCTGTCGAAGGCCTTCTCAGCGTCTGTTGACACCAAGATGGATGGTATGTTTTTGCTTTGGGCGTAATTCACTAGAAGGCATGCTTTTATGGTGTTGTCCCTAGCCTCACGGCCCGGGACAAAACCGACTTGATCCGGTGACACCAACTTTGGTAAAAATCTGTTCAACCTAGTGGAAAGAACTTTAGCAAATATTTTTCAGTCCACATTCAGCAGCGAAATAGGTCTGAAGTTTTCAGGTCGGTTCGCTGGCTTCCCTGGTTTTGGGATTGTGGTGATGTGGGCTAATAACATGGTTGGTGGGAATTCTTGTGTCAGTCCTATTTCGTTGAATAAGGTCGTCAGTTGTGGTGCAAGGATGTGTTTGTACAGTTTATAATACTTAGCACTAAACCCATCAGGGCCTGGGCTCTTGCCTGCAGGTAAGTCGTCTATGGTTCTAGCCACTTCTTCAGTGGTAATAGGAGCCTCCAAATCCCCTGCTTCCTCACGCGTGAGGGAGGGTAACGTGACCGAATTAAGATAAGTGTCAATTTCTAGTGTGTCAACATTGCTGTCCCCGCCCTCCCGAGCCTCTCCCCTATTCTGTATATTATATAGTTTGCTGTAATATGTTTTTAGGACATCCGCTATTGCAGGGCTATTTGTGCAGGGTTTCCCTTTTCTATCTAGGATGGCGTGTATGTGTGTTTTTAGCTGCCCTCTCTTCAGTGCTCTTGCTAAAAGTTTGCCAGGTTTATCCCCGAATTCATAAAAATTTTGTTGAAGCTTTAGAGCAGCCTTTTGATGTTCTATAGAATGTAAGTTTTGCAACTCTTCCCTAGCTTGAAGTAGTTCTGTTTTAAGGGAGCTATTAGCCGGGAGTTTTTTTATGGTACTTTTCCAAGTCTTGTATTTTATTCAGAAGAAAGGTATACTTTATTCTGGCTTGTTTGGCCAGTTGAGATTTTTGTTTCATAAGTTCTCCTCTGAGAACACACTTATGTGCTTCCCAAATAGTGCTAGTCTGCAGGTCAGGTGTTGAGTTGTGCTGGAAGTATTCTCTCAGTGTCTTTTCTATTTGTGTTTTAATAACCTGGTTACTGAGCATAAAATCGTAAAATCTCCATATGTATGGCTGTGTGGGTATCGTGGGCCAGTTTAATTTGCAGATTACCGGTGCGTGGTCTGACCATGTCATTGGGAGTATCTGTGCATCTGTGACTAGTGCCAGCGTGGTTTGGTCTGTAAATATGTAGTCTATTCTTGTAAAGAGGCTATGGGGGTGGGAAAAAAAGGTGTAGTCTCGTTTCATAGGATGTAAAACTCGCCACACATCGTGTACTGCCAGACCGTCTAACCGGTTGCTACACTGTTTAACCACTCTCTTAGGAATAGAAATTGTAGTCCGTGACGTGTCTAATTGGGGGTCTAATGGTATGTTAAGATCTCCTGCTATTATTAGTGCTCCTTTACTTATCTCCAAAATTTTATTGGTAAGGGCCTTCAGGAATTTGTTTTGATGTAGGTTTGGCGATAACACGTTAACCAAGGTTACCATTCTGTTATATAGCCTGCCTATTAGAATAAAATATCTGCCCTCCGGATCCTTTTCCTCATGAATAGTAACCCATGGGGAAGAGTGTTTAATCATCCCTACTCCATTCTTTTTTTGGTTACCTGAGGCAAAAAAGGTGGTGGGAAATTTAGGACAATGCCATCTCGGCTCTCTACCTCGCTTAAAGTGGGTTTCCTGCAAGAATAGTATATCACATTTCAGTCTTTGAGCATCTCTCATTAGATGTGATCTTTTTTCTGAGATGTTCAGTCCCTTTGTGTTAAGCGTCAGAATTGACAGGTTATGTGTCACGTGTGGGGGCATGCTGATGGTGAGGGTTAGGGAGGACAAGATGGGGAGGGAAAAAAATAAATAAAAATAGATAGAGGAAATTAATAGAAGATAAGAAAGAAAGAGTGAAGAGGAAGTTTAGATTAAAAGATATACGAGGTCCTAAAGTCAATAGAAAGATTAAATACACCCCGTAGAGAACTTATTTATAGTTTAGTTAAAAAAATTCTTATTCTCACTGTGTGTCCTCTGGTATTTAAGAAATAAGGGATGAAAAAAGACTAGAAATACCCTAAGACGGGTAAGTTTACCTGACAGGTCAGCTAAGGGCAAAGAAAAGTGTCAGGTAATAATGTGTGGGGTCAGTATCCCCACATCCAAACTACTTAATAAAGAAAAATCTGGTATAATTAGGTTTAAAGATGCCCAGTTTCATCTGGGCTCAGATAAACAATTCAGAATTGCTGTTCCATTGTTGTGACATTAATATCCAAGTACAAGTATAAGTTTAAATTCAACAGATTATAATAATTCAACAATACACAAATTTCAATAACTTTATAACGCAACATCTATATTAACTCTCATTGAAAAGTAAATATTAGTCCCACCCCACCTTAAACCTTTGAAGTGCAGAGTCCATGTTCATAAATATTAGACATTGTACACTATTTTCCCTCCTAAGTCCTTACTAGCTAAGTTCAGCTATATCAGTGCACCAAGCCTTTCATTGGGGGTCATATGTATTGCTTTCAGTGTGTCTCACCTATTTACCATATGAGCTGTTTTTCACATTTTATAATTCTATAGTGTTTCAGGTCTATCAAAGGGGCTATTTCTCTACATTTAAGTTGTGGTCATCACTACCTCTCCATGCTGGATCTAATGTGAGTTTACCTGGGGCTGTGAGGATCTCATAACTATGTGTAGGAATTAGGCAGCTCGTTATTTACTTCAATTTTGGTTGTTTCATTAAAATTCTGTTTCTATAGACAATTAACCTGCTTGCTATACACATGTTAATAAAGAGTCAATAAACACAACTATATTTAAACTATGGAGACCTTTAAGCCCTCTGACATATAACAGCTCAAACACAAGTGTACTGTCAATTAAAGTTCCATTGTACTCTACATTACATTATATGCATAGTTACTATCTCCTGGGTCTCATTCATCTTGTGGTGCAGATTCCTGTTCTGGTGGTGGAATGTCCAGATCCAAGACCTCGCAGAAAGCCGGTAGGTCAGATGATGTTCTGTATGTAGCTTGTTTTCCATTCCTGGTGGCAATAATGCTCACCGGGAATCCCCATTTGTATGGGACGCCATGTCTTTGGAGGACACTAGTGATAAACTTTAGATCCCTCCGTTTCTGGCTCAGGTCCGAGAAGATCTGGATCTGGATACCTGCATGGGTCACAGTCCTCATGGCCCTCACTTTTTGTGAGATAAGTTCCTTGTCTTTATAGCTCATAAATTTGACTATAATGTCTCGTGGTGGCGCCTTAGGGGATGGTTTTGGACGAAGCGCCCTGTGCGCCCTTTCCATGGATACTTCTGGAGCGCTTGGCGTTCCCTTTATAGTCCTAAATAAATCCTGAAGGTATCCTTCTATGGCGTTATTGCTTACTGTTTCAGGCACTCCTCTGATCCTCATGTTATTGCGCCTTCCTCTGTTGTCCAGATCCTCAATTCTGGACAACAGGAATTGTATATCTCCTTCATGGCTTTGTATGTGTTGTGAATTTACATCTACCTGTTTCTGCAATGTCTCATGTTTGGTTTGGAGAGTGTGCACTCGCTGGCTAACGCTGTTCAGATCTTTTTTCAAATCTCCAAACAATGATCTCATTTCTGTTAGTACTATATTGATGTCTGCTTTCGAAGAGATAGTATTCAAATCCTCCCTTGTAAGAGGCTCTTGTGGCAGTATGTCTGTTGTGGGCCTCTCACTAGGTGCTGAGGATGCTGGTCTTGATATTTCAATGTCTTCCTTCTCAGCAGGAATTGGTGTCATTTTTAAATAGCTTGTTAGACTGTTGTTCTTATTTCCTTTGTCGGGCCTATTACCTTTTTTATTTGACATACTGCTTAATGTCCAGCACTCCTGATTGTAGTCTCACTTGTATTATATGGTAATGAGCTGCTGCAGTTACTGTTCTGCAAACAGCCTATATCAAATGCACACAGGTGACTGTATTCCAAGACTTTTAAGTTGATCAGTGTCTCTCTGAGATAATTCTACTTTTAATTTGCAGTGCTGATGTATTAAACTGCTTTCCTTTCTTGTTCTTCTACCAAGTGACTGAACTGCGCGCTGTTTGAGGCCTGATCTCCAATTTACTCTGTCTATGACGCAGTTAGAGAATGTCTTATTTACCCTCAAATAGCAGTGCTTATGGTGGCACCTTTTGTATCAGGGATCACCAACTTGTGTTGCTTTACAGTTCTAAATAGTTTTACCTGTCAAGTGAACCCCCAATTACTCTGTCCACACTACCGTCCGTGAGGGCAAATGATCCTGTGTGTGTCAGTGTTTATGGCGTCACTTTCCGTTTTGGGGGTCTCAAACTGGTGATACTTTACTGCCTTAATTATTTTTGTTAGATCGGCAAGCCCCAAATTATTTCAGTCACACAGCTGTTTGTGCGATTACTCACCAATGTTAACTCTGCCGTTTGCGGTGTGATAGACGCGGCCTGTTTTCCTCTCTGCCAGCTTTTATTACCGGGTCTATATCGCGGCCACCTCCACGCCAAGTAAGTGCCGCGGTCGTCACCTCCCAGACCTTCGATCGGTGATAATTGCTCTTTACTTATAATTCCGTGGGGAGACCGGGACGAACCTCTTGCTCCTTGTTGTCTGTAACTTGCCTCCTAGGGCTGTCAATTCAAGGCCGACAGAAGCCGCGGCATAGAGATTATCATCGCTCCTGTTTCACAAGTCACCTGTGTGTTGTGCACCTCCAAGCCACTTACAGAGTCCTTTTTATACTAAAATATTGGGCATCCTTTATCCCTATTCTTGCTTAGTTTGGATGTGGGGCTTAAGAGCCAGGATTTAGGCAGCCATTTCCCTGCACGGCCAGGCTCCGCCCCCCATCTAATTAATTTTATGTTAATTATTGATTAAAATATTTTAATTAATGACTCCTCCTAGATAAGAAAATGGGAATATATAGGGTCTAGCCCAATGGGAGGGGGTCGCTTTCCTGTGTTTTGGAACTGGTCACATAATATATGGAGTTGGTAATTTGCTAATCAACTACAGAGGTCCGAGATTATTGGATTATAACTGCTGAGGCTAGTTTAGCCTACTCGGACAGACCTACGACCTGACAGTTTGATTCCTGTCTGCAAAGGGGGAATTTATTTACCTTGGTGATGTATGAAATTAAGTCACTTTAAATGTTAATGTCATTAAGATTTACCCTTTACATTTATGTAAAATACCTTTGTCTATTTGATCAGGTAAATTAATTAATTGTTTTATAGCTTTGTGTTTTCCTTTTAAAAATTCCTACCACCTGGTCTTATTTGTCGACAATAACATCGGGTGAAACAGGAATTATGATAAATTATTATCTGACGGTTTGTCATAATTATTAATTTACCTGATTTTCTGCAATTACCTTAGAGGGTTTATAATAAAATATTTGGTTCCCATCATTTTGCCAATTATTGTGAAAATATTATTTAATTATCTTTATAGTTTAATCTCTGCATTATTCTGTTTTTCTTGAAAGTTGGAGTTATGTTATCGCTTTAACTGATTATTATAGGACTGTAGTTTATTTCTCTGTAATATTTTGTTTGCTTAAGTTACTATTAAATGCTAAATATTTTTCTAATTGAAATCTTTTAATAAAGCAAAATTGTTGGTATTTATCTGGTGTTGGTATAATTAATAGACTGATAGCAACTGCAATTATTCAGGTTTTGTTTATTATCTTTAACAAGTTACAAAAAGTGTGTCATTAAAAATTGCACCATTTCAAATAATATAATTTTATAGATAAAGGTAATATTCATAACACTGGCTTTCCTTGTCTACCCCATGAACAAACCATCAGACTTCAAGCATCTACCTTCAGAAGAACACTGGATAAGCACCCCTACTGCAAATGGACTATGGTATTGAAGCAGAGTGTCTGAGGAAGGTGGAGCTCTAAGAGGACAAGGACTATTCTTAAAGTGATCAGAGGCCACCCAGAGACACTTGTGCTTTTCCCATGCTTCATGCTTCACTGTGGAGAATGTACAGAGCAAGAAACTGTCGGAAATATTGGGGGGTGCTAGCAATGCAGGTGGAGAAATTAAGATGCAGCATTGCTTGGGGGTAGATAGGGGGCTGGTTGGGTCTTTATGCAGATAGACCAGTAGTTTGAGGATGCTGGGAGGTAGACGGAGAGTATTGGAGGGGCCACACCTATGTGCAGTGACAAATTGTGCCCTATTGCCTATAAAGTTATAGCAGTAAATGTGAATACATTTCTCTACAGTATTCTCACATAGATTCATGTTATACCGAAGTATTAGGCTTATATTGTTGTTAAAGGATTTACTCCTTTTCTGTGCTTTTCTATTTTATGTTATTCTGTTAGAATAAAAGGGTGGTATGTTAGGATATGTTAGCCTTACCAACCCCATCTTGTCTAAGAAGAGTTTATTATGTAGTAAGAAATGTGCTTATGTTAGTGAGACTTGCATAGCTAGAATGGCCCTGGGAATGACCCTGACAATGTGCTTGGATGCACTGTTATCTCTACAAGATGTCAAACGGCCTTGATTTGTGCTGGGCTATGAGGCTCAGATTTACTGTTATCTGAAGTTAGGTATTTCTGTAGAACTGACTCCCTAACACTCCTTTTCTACCAATTATATTTTAAATGAGCTTCTTCGTTCTTGCAGAAATAATATGTAAGATGATGTAGTTATGAACATGTCACCGTGTTAACCCTCTATGCTTTAACCACTGCCTATAAAAAGTGTTGCTCATCTTCTAATAAACAGAACAGATGTTAGACTGATTGCTGCGTGGTCTGATTCCTGTTCTCTGGGATATCCCATCAAGTAACCCATTCCTTTCCAGGTGACAGTGTATGATCCAGGCCAAGTGCTGACTGACACTCTCCCCCCTGAAAATTACACCTAACAGTGGGCATCCAGGTTGGCCTTGGGGACTCAGTTTTAATCACTTCTATGTTCCTATGACTTTTCCGAAAGGAACAAAAAACGTCCCATTGGACGACCCTTGGGGCAAGTCTTCTTGTCCTGCAGTATGAAAGCTTCTTTTCCACCTGTGACTGTGGCTATGATAAAGTCCAGACTCGGACCAGATATGGACTTACCCTTAAACAACAGTGACAGCAGTCTAGATTTAGACACATTATCCGCTGACAACAGGGCCCTCCTAGCCAGAACGGTAAAACTATAGATTTTCTTGTTAATGTAGATAATCTGTAGGTTTGCATCACTGATTAAGGTGTTTGCAAACCATATAGATTGTATGTGGTCCTGAATCTCTTCTAATGGAGTTTCCACCGTAATCAGGTCCGTTAAGGACACACACCAGAATTTGTGTGGCCCCCGTAACTGTAGCAATACCTACTGCTGGTTGAAACAATGCACCAGACTGAAGAAACATCCTCCTGAGGTATCCCTCAAGTTTTCTGTTAAGAGGATCTCTAAAGGAGGTACTTTCCTCAAGCGGGATAGTTGTGTGCATGGATAGTGTGGATATAGCGCCATCCACCTTAGGCACACTTTTCCAGACCTCTACGTGTTCAGCTGGAAAAGGAAATAACCTCTTAAATGCTACTGAAGGGGCAAATTGAGGGCCTAGCTTCTCCCATTGCATGGAGGTGATTTCAGAGATAATGGGTGGTAAAGAAAAACATCAGGGGCCCTAGGCCTAGGTCTAAATACTGATTCCAGTCTCTAGACCTGTTCTTCCTCAGGCGGCTTTGCTGCGGGGACCCCCAGGGTAGACAGGAGCCTGAGCTGCTCCACTTTGAACCTAATTCTACCCTCTTCCAAATCCTCGTTGGAGTGGTCAGAGGAAGGGAGTTCACCGTCAGAGCTAAGGGTTCATCCTCAGAAGCCTGCCCATAACTGTTGGTCATGGCCTCCGCCACCGTGCCTGGGCTACGTATAGGAAAACAATGTTTAACCTTTATTTTCCTCTTCCCTTACACTTGGCTAGTGCTCAGCAGAGTAGATAATGCAACCTGTATACAGACCGGGAGGTCATCAGGTAAAGGAACTGCACAGCGCTCTGGAGCCACTAAAGCTACTTTAATGGGCTGTTGGACAAGGATATCTGCATCGGCCGAAGCCTGAGAAGCAGCAGTAGGACCGGCTGGCTATAGGACATGCAGGAACTCATTCGCGGTTCAACGCATGGGCATCCTGAATAAGATGTCAGGACATAATTCAGGTAGCAATTGCACACAGAAGTTGCACCAGAAGATTAACAGTGATAATTATGCAAAGCAAACATTTAATGTTAATTAAATTAACTATTCAAATAGAGTTTTCCATTATATGTGCTGTAGCAAAATGATTGTAGTAGCAATCGTGAACCTTACAGTGGGGTATCTGGGTACCAATGCACAAAACACTGTCCCCTTGTTAAGCCCTGTTTAGGGCGTATAACCACCTCTGGATAGACCGTGCTGTGTTGCAACCACTCTCCCACAGGACTGTTGCACAGTGAATCTAAAGCAGAAATGGCACGAAAGCGCCGTTCACAGCGGGAACCAGCAACTTACCCCTCTGAGGCAAATATTAAATGAAGCCTGCGGTCTGTAGTAATAACGCCCCCCTGAAAAATGGGGCATGCCTGCTCAAGTGGAGTATGTAAGTGGAGGGCCGATAACAATGTCTGGTGTGATGTCATCAACACCCTTTAATATACTTAGGTGTTATAATGTCCCACTAGGACAAAATGCTTGTCAGAGTCTTGCATCTCAGCGTGCCCAAAGGGCACCCCTCTCAGCCCTGTATCAGACTAAGGCTAAGGTCCGTTTCCAGATCTAGTGGCATGATAGTGCCCGTCACCGAGGGGTCAAAGGGTACACATGACACTATTGATATGCAGTGAAAAGACTTAATACTACCTCATTAGACAAATTGCCATGAAAGAGGGTAGAAGTTACCCATGATAAGACTGATAACATTGTGTGTTTCACACTAAATTACAGACGGGGGATTTCGGTTAAACTGTGAGGCATGGGAAATCCAGCGTCAATCAGTGTTATATAAACCAACACTCTATAAAGATTTACATGACTATATTATCACCAGTTTTAGACTTCATTCTTCTCTACAGAGCACCTCTCTCTGCCTACCTCCATGATATGAGGCACTACTACTGGAGGGTAGGGAAAGTGGGAGGGGTATTTATAGTCTTGTTTGGGGCATCTTTGCCTCCATCTGGTGACCAGGTAGAGTAATTACCATAGGTTAAGAATGTTTTCGTGGAGTCTCACTGCCAATGGAAGGAAAATTGTTTTGTTTTTTTAATTGTATTGCATATCTGAATCATTTAAAAAAAAACTTTAGCATTTCATGTCCCTTTAAAAATGGAATGTTATTGAAATTGATATTATTAAGGTAATCATTTTTCTCCTCCCAAGTACAGCTTAACAGTTAAAGGGACACTGAACCCAATTTTTTTCTTTCATGATTCAGATAGAGCATGGAATTTTAAGCAACTTTCTAATTTACTCCTATTATCAAATTTTCTTCGTTCTCTTGTGATCTTTATTTTAAAAGCAGGAATGTAAATCTTAGCAGTCAGCTCATTTTAGGTTCAGCACCATGGATAGCGCTTGCTTATTGGAGGTTTACATTTACCCACCAATAAGCAAACATAACTCAGGTTCTCAACCAAAAATGGGCTGGCTCCTATGCATCACATTACTGCTTTTTAAATAAAGATAGCAAGAGAACGAAGAAAAATTGATAATATGAGTAAATTAGAAAGTTGCTTGAAATTGCTGATCTATCTGAATCATGAAAAAAATTAATTGGATTTAGTGTCCCTTTAATCAAATATGAATCTATTAAACAGGAGATAGTTTTATTAATTTCACTGATCTGTGTATCTCTAATGGTGAATAAGCAAATCTGTAATTAATCTGAAGTATTATTGGTAGTCTAAAAATTATACCTTTATGTAGAAAACCAGGATATAAATTGCTTTATTGCTAGTGATTTCAATCAAATCTACCCTGTCCCTTGGTGAGATCAGAGGTTATCTGTTTCTGCAGTACCCAGAAGTGACACCGTCCTGTCCCTAGGTGACATTTACTGACTGTGCATCAGAGGTTATCTGTTACTGCAGTACCCAGAAGTGACACGGCCCTGTCCCTAGGTGACATTTACTGACTGTGCATCAGAGGTTATCTGTTACTGCAGTACCCAGAAGTGACACCGTCCTGTCCCTAGGTGACATTTTACTGACTGTGCATCAGAGGTTATCTGTTACTGCAGTACCCATAAGTGACACCGTCCTGTCCCTAGGTGACATTTTACTGACTGTGCATCAGAGGTTATCTGTTACTGCAGTACCCAGAAGTGACACCGCCCTGTCCCTAGGTGACATTTTACTGACTGTACATCAGAGGTTATCTGCTACTGCAGTACCCAGAAGTGACACCGCCCTGTCCCTAGGTTACATTTTACTGACTGTGCATCAGATGTTATCTGCTACTGCAGTACCCAGAAGTGACACCGTCCTGTACCTAGGTGACATTTACTGACTGTGCATCAGAGGTTATCTGTTACTGCAGTACCCAGAAGTGACACCGTCCTGTCCCTAGGTGACATTTACTGACTGTGCATCAGAGGTTATCTGTTACTGCAGTACCCAGAAGTGACACGGCCCTGTCCCTAGGTGACATTTACTGACTGTGCATCAGAGGTTATCTGCTACTGCAGTACCCAGAAGTGACACCGTCCTGTCCCTAGGTGACATTTACTGACTGTGCATCAGAGGTTATCTGTTACTGCAGTACCCAGAAGTGACACCGTCCTGTCCCTAGGTGACATTTACTGACTGTGCATCAGAGGTTATCTGTTTCTGCAGTACCCAGAAGTGACACCGTCCTGTCCCTAGGTGACATTTACTGACTGTGCATCAGAGGTTATCTGTTACTGCAGTACCCAGAAGTGACACGGCCCTGTCCCTAGGTGACATTTACTGACTGTGCATCAGATGTTATCTGGGTACTGCAGTACCCAGAAGTGACACCGTCCTGTCCCTAGGTGACATTTACTGACTGTGCATCAGAGGTTATCTGTTACTGCAGTACCCAGAAGTGACACGGCCCTGTCCCTAGGTGACATTTACTGACTGTGCATCAGAGGTTATCTGTTACTGCAGTACCCAAAAGTGACACCGCCCTGTCCCTAGGTGACATTTTACTGACTGTGCATCAGATGTTATCTGCTACTGCAGTACCCAGAAGTGACACCGTCCTGTACCTAGGTGACATTTACTGACTGTGCATCAGAGGTTATCTGTTACTGCAGTACCCAGAAGTGACACCGTCCTGTCCCTAGGTGACATTTACTGACTGTGCATCAGAGGTTATCTGTTACTGCAGTACCCAGAAGTGACACCGTCCTGTCCCTAGGTGACATTTACTGACTGTGCATCAGAGGTTATCTGTTACTGCAGTACCCAGAAGTGACACCGTCCTGTCCCTAGGTGACATTTTACTGACTGTGCATCAGAGGTTATCTGTTACTGCAGTACCCAGAAGTGACACCGTCCTGTCCCTAGGTGACATTTTACTGACTGTGCATCAGAGGTTATCTGTTACTGCAGTACCCAGAAGTGACACCGTCCTGTCCCTAGGTGACATTTTACTGACTGTGCATCAGAGGTTATCTGTTACTGCAGTACCCAGAAGTGACACCGTCCTGTCCCTAGGTGACATTTACTGACTGTGCATCAGAGGTTATCTGTTACTGCAGTACCCAGAAGTGACACCGTCCTGTCCCTAGGTGACATTTACTGACTGTGCATCAGAGGTTATCTGTTACTGCAGTGCCCATATAAGTGACACCGTCCTGTCCCTAGGTGACATTTACTGACTGTGCATCAGAGGTTATCTGTTACTGCAGTGCCCATAAGTGACACCGTCCTGTCCCTAGGTGACATTTACTGACTGTGCATCAGAGGTTATCTGTTACTGCAGTGCCCATAAGTGACACCGTCCTGTCCCTAGGTGACATTTTACTGACTGTGCATCAGAGGTTATCTGTAACTGCAGTACCCATAAGTGACACCGTCCTGTCCCTAGGTGACATTTTACTGACTGTGCATCAGAGGTTATCTGTAACTGCAGTACCCAGAAGTGACACGGCCCTGTCCCTAGGTGACATTTTACTGACTGTGCATCAGAGGTTATCTGCTACTGCAGTACCCAGAAGTGACACCGTCCTGTACCTAGGTGACATTTACTGACTGTGCATCAGAGGTTATCTGTTACTGCAGTGCCCATAAGTGACACCGTCCTGTCCCTAGGTGACATTTACTGACTGTGCATCAGAGGTTATCTGTTACTGCAGTGCCCATAAGTGACACCGTCCTGTATTTACAATAAACTATCACACCTGTGTTGAAATACATTAAGTTTTTTTATTTATGTAAGAAATATTTCCAAGCTTTAAACAATTGAATTATTGCATGCATTCTGCTTACCCTTTTGCTGGATCAAGTGCCAATGATCGTGGGTTATCCAAATCCTTCCAAATCAAAACCTGCCTGAAGGCTCCATCCAGACGTGACACCTCAATGCGATTGGTGCCAGTGTCTGCCCAGTACAGATTCTTCCCCATCCAGTCCACTGCTAGGCCCTCTGGAAAATCCAGTCCAAATTCTACCACATGTTCCACTGAGCTCCCATTCATGAACGCCCGGCTTATTGTCTGCAAAATTGTGTAAAACCACATTGCTTAAAGGGACAGTAAAGTAAAAAAAAAATATTCCATGTGTTAAATAGGGCATGTCATTTTAAACAACTTTCCAATTTACTTTTATCACCAATTTTGCTTTGTTCTCTTGGTATTCTTAGTTGAAAGCTAAATCTAGGAGGTTCATGTGCTAATTTCTTAGACCTTGAAGACTGCCTCTAATCGGAAAGCATTTGACAGTTTTCCACCACTAGAGGGCGTTAGTTCATGTGTTTCTAATAGATAACTTTGAGCTCAGGCACGTGAAGCTCCTAGGACTCAGCACTGATTGGCTAAAAATGCAAGTCTGTCAAAAGAACTGAAATAAGGGGGCAGTTTGCAGAGGCATAGATGCAAGGTAATCACAGAGGTAAAAAAGTATATTATTATAACTGTGTTGGTTATGCAAAATTGGGGAATGGGTAATAGAGGGATTATCTACCTTTTTAAACAACAAAAATTCTGGTGTTTACTGTCCCTTTAAACTATTTACTTGTTATCAGAAGAGCCGTAAAGCTGGTGAGCTGTCTATGTTCTCTGAGAAGACCACTGCAACATCTTTGTGATCACATGGTGCATAACTGATCTCCCGCATTTCATTTATTGGTAATTCAAATTAAGTATACACACAGGCAGTAAATATACTCAAAGGTTGTTCCTTTGTGGCACGTCCAAGGTCAAACTATGGCCCTTTTTATTACTTCTAATAAAACAGAATTTATGCTTACCTGATAAATTACTTTCTCCAACGGTGTGTCCGGTCCACGGCGTCATCCATAACTTGTGGGATATTCTCTTCCCCAACAGGAAATGGCAAAGAGTACAGCAAAAGCTGTCCATATAGTCCCTCCTAGGCTCCGCCCACCCCAGTCATTCGACCGACGGACAGGAGAAAAACAGGAGAAACTATAGGGTGCCGTGGTGACTGTAGTTAAAGAAAATAATTCATCAGACCTGATTAAAAAACCAGGGCGGGCCGTGGACCGGACACACCGTTGGAGAAAGTAATTTATCAGGTAAGCATAAATTCTGTTTTCTCCAACATTGGTGTGTCCGGTCCACGGCGTCATCCTTACTTGTGGGAACCAATACCAAAGCTTTAGGACACGGATGAAGGGAGGGAGCCAATCAGGTTGCCTAAACGGAAGGCACCACGGCTTGCAAAACCTTTCTCCCAAAATTAGCCTCCGAAGACGCAAAAGTATCAAATTTGTAGAATTTGGCAAAAGTGTGCAGGGAAGACCAAGTCGCTGCCTTACATATCTGATCAACAGAAGCCTCGTTCTTGAAGGCCTATGTGGAAGCCACAGCCCTAGTAGGGTGAGCTGTGATGCGTTCAGGAGGCTGCCGTCCGGCAGTCTCGTAAGCCAATCGGATGATGCTTTTCAGCCAAAAGGAAAGAGAGGTAGCAGTAGCTTTTTGACCTCTCCTCTTGCCAGAATAAACGACAAACAGAGAAGACGTTTGTCTGAAATCCTTTGTTGCTTCTAAATAGAACTTTAAAGCACGAACTACATCTAGATTGTGTAACAAACGTTCCTTCTTCGAAACTGGATTAGAACACAAAGAAGGCACAACTATTTCCTGGTTAATATTCTTGTTGGAAACAACCTTTGGAAGGAAACCAGGTTTAGTACGCAAAACAACCTTATCTGAATGGAACACCAGATAGGGCGGATTACACTGCAGAGCAGATAACTCAGAAACTCTTCTAGCAGAAGAAATAGCAACCAAAAACAGAACTTTCCAAGATAACATCTTGATATCTATGGAATGTAGAGGTTCAAACAGAACCCCTTGAAGAACTGAAAGAACTAAATTCAGACTCCAGGGAGGAGTCAAAGGTCTGTAAACAGGCTTGATCCTGACCAAAGCCTGAACAAAAGCTTGAACATCAGGCACAGCTGCCAGTCGTTTGTGTAATAAGACAGATAAAGCAGAAATCTGTCCCTTTAGAGAACTCGCTGATAATCCCTTATCCAAACCTTCTTGGAGAAAAGAAAGGATCCTAGGAATTTTGATCTTACTCCATGAGAATCCCTTGGATTCACACCAACAGATATATCTTTTCCATATTTTATGGTAAATCTTCCTAGTTACAGGTTTTCTGGCTTGTATCAGAGTATCTATTACAGAATCCGAAAACCCACGCTTAGATAAAATCAAGCGTTCAATTTCCAAGCCGTTAGCTGAAGGGAAACGAGATTTGGATGTTCGAATGGACCTTGTACTAGAAGATCCTGTCTCAAAGGTAGTTTCCATGGTGGAGCCGATGACATATTCACCAGGTCTGCATACCAAGTCCTGCGTGGCCACGCAGGAGCTATCAAGATCACCGAGGCCCTCTCCTGCTTGATCCTGGCTACCAGCCTGGGAATGAGAGGAAACGGTGGAAACACATAAGCTAGGTTGAAGGTCCAAGGCGCTACAAATGCATCCACTAGAGTCGCCTTGGGATCCCTGGATCTGGACCCGTAGCAAGGAACCTTGAAGTTCTGACGAGACGCCATTAGATCCATGTCTGGAATGCCCCATAATTGAGTCAACTGGGCAAAGATCTCCGGGTGGAGTTCCCACTCCCCCGGATGGAATGTCTGACGACTCAGATAATCCGCCTCCCAGTTTTCCACTCCTGGGATGTGGATCGCAGATAGGTGGCAGGAGTAATCCTCCGCCCATTTTATGATTTTGGTCACTTCTCTCATCGCCAGGGAACTCCTTGTTCCCCCTGATGATTGATGTAAGCAACAGTCGTCATGTTGTCTGATTGGAATCTTATGAATCTGGCCTTTGCTAGTTGAGGCCAAGCCCTGAGAGCATTGAATATCGCTCTCAGTTCCAGAATGTTTATCGGGAGAAGAGACTCTTCCCGAGGCCATAGCCCCTGAGCTTTCAGGGAGTTCCAGACCGCGCCCCAGCCCACTAGACTGGCGTCGGTCGTGACGATGACCCACTCTGGTCTGCGGAAACTCATTCCCTGGGACAGGTGGTCCTGGGTTAGCCACCAACGGAGTGAGTCTCTGGTCTTCTGATCTACTTGAATCACTGGAGACAAGTCTGTATAGTCCCCATTCCACTGTTTCAGCATGCACAGTTGTAGTGGTCTTAGATGAATTCGCACAAAAGGAAATGTCCATTGCTGCAACCATCAACCCTACTACTTCCATGCACTGAGCTATGGAAGGACGTGGAACAGAATGAAGAGCTTGACAAGCGCTTAGAAGTTTTGACTTTCTGACATCTGTCAGGAAAATCTTCATTTCTAAAGAATCTATTATTGTCCCCAAGAAAGGAACTCTTGTCGACGGAGACAGGGAACTTTTTTCTATGTTCACTTTCCATCTGTGAGATCTGAGAAAGGCCAGAACGATGTCTGTGTGAGCCTTTGCCTTTGAAAGAGACGACGCTTGTATCAGAATTTCGTCCAAGTAAGGTGCCACTGCAATGCCCCTTGGTCTTAGAACCGCTAGAAGGGACCCGAGTACCTTTGTGAAAATCCTTGGAGCAGTGGCTAGCCCGAATGGGAGAGCCACAAACTGGTAAAGTTTGTCCAGAAAGGCAAACCTTAGGAACTGATGATGATCTTTGTGGATAGGAATATGTAGATACGCATCCTTTAGATCCACGGTAGTCATAAATTGACCCTCCTGGATTGTAGGTAAAATTGTTCGAATGGTTTCCATTTTGAACGATGGCACTCTGAGAAATTTGTTTAGGATCTTTAAATTCAGAATTGGTCTGAAAGTTCCCTCTTTTTTGGGAACCACAAACAGATTTGAGTAAAACCCCATTCCTTGTTCCACGGTTGGAACTGGGTGTATCACTCCCATTTTTAACAGGTCTTCTACACAATGTAAGAATGCCTGTCTCTTTATTTGGTTTAGATAAGTGAGACATGTGGAACCTTCCCCTTGGGGGTAGTTCCTTGAATTCCAGAAGATAACCCTGAGAAACTATTTCTAGTGCCCAGGGATCCTGAACATCTCTTGCCCAAGCCTGAGCAAAGAGAGAGAGTCTGCCCCCTACTAGATCCGGTCCCGGATCGGGGGCTACTCCTTCATGCTGTTTTGTTAGCAGCAGCAGGTTTCTTGGCCTGCTTACCCTTGTTCCAGCCTTGCATCGGTTTCCAAGCTGGTTTGGTTTGCGAAGCATTACCCTCTTGTCTAGAGGCTGCAGAGTTGGAGGCCGGTCCGTTCCTGAAATTGCGAAAGGAACGAAAATTAGACTTATTCTTGGCTTTGAAAGGCCTATCTTGTGGGAGGGCGTGGCCCTTACCCCCAGTGATGTCTGAGATAATCTCTTTCAATTCTGGCCCACAAAGAGTTTTACCCTTGAAAGGGATATTAAGCAATTTTGTCTTGGAAGATACATCCACTGACCAAGACTTTAGCCAGAGCGCTCTGCGCGCCACAATTGCAAACCCAGAATTTTTCGCCGCTAATCTAGCTAACTGCAAAGCGGCATCTAAAATAAAGGAATTAGCTAACTTAAGTGCGTGAACTCTGTCCATAACCTCCTCATATGGAGTCTCTCTGAGCGATTTTTCTAGTTCCTCGAACCAGAACCACGCTGCTGTAGTGACAGGAATAATGCACGAAATAGGTTGCAGGAGGAAACCTTGCTGTACAAAAATCTTTTTAAGCAAACCCTCCAATTTTTTATCCATAGGATCTTTGAAAGCACAATTATCCTCGATAGGAATAGTAGTGCGTTTGGCTAGTGTAGAAACTGCCCCCTCGACCTTAGGGACTGTCTGCCATAAGTCCTTTCTGGGGTCGACCATAGGAAATAATTTCTTAAATATAGGAGGGGGAACAAAAGGTATGCCGGGCTTCTCCCACTCCTTATTCACTATGTCCGCCACCCGCTTGGGTATAGGAAAAGCGTCGGGGTGCACCGGAACCTCTAGGAACTTGTCCATCTTGCACACTTTTTCTGGAATGACCAGGTTGTCACAATCATCCAGAGTAGATAACACCTCCTTAAGCAGTGCGCGGAGATGCTCTAATTTAAAATTAAATGTCACAACATCAGGTTCTGCCTGTTGAGAAATTCTACCTGAATCTGAAATTTCCCCATCTGACAAAACCTCCCTCATGGCCCCTTCAGATTGGTGTGAGGGTATGACAGAGCAATTATCATCAGCGCCCTCCTGCTCTACAGTGTTTAAAACAGAGCAATCGCGCTTTCTCTGATATGCAGGCATTTTGGATAAAATATTTGCTATGGAGTTATCCATTACTGTCGTCAATTGTTGCATAGTAATAAGCATTGGCGCGCTAGAAGTACTAGGGGTCTCCTGCGTGGGCAAAACTGGTGTAGACACAGAAGGAGATGATGTAGAACTATGTCTACTCCCTTCATCTGATGAATCATCTTGGGCAACTTTACTATCTGTGGCAGTACTGTCTTTACTTTGTTTGGACGCTATGGCACAATTATCACACAATTTTGAAGGGGGAGACACATTGGCTTCCATACATACAGAACATAGTTTATCTGAAGGCACAGACATGTTAAACAGGCTTAAACTTGTCAATAAAGTACAAAAACCGTTTTTAAACAAAACCGTTACTGTCTCTTTAAATTTTAAACAGTGCACACTTTATTACTGAATATGTGAAAAACTATGAAGGAATTGTTTAATTTAACCAAATTTTCACCACAGTGTCTTAAAGCATTCAAAGCATTGCACCCAAAATTTGAGACCTTTAACCCTTAAAATGAAGAAACCGGAGCCGGTTACAGTTTTAACCCCTCTACAGTCCCAGCTACAGCCTTTGCTGCGACTTTACCAAACCCAGGGGGTATACGATACCAAATGAAGCCTTCTAGGAACCTTTTCAACTACTTTCAGACCCACACACATGCAGCTGCATGTCCTGCTCTCAAAAGTAACTGCGCAGTAATGGCGCGAAAATGAGGCTCAGTATACTACAGGGAAGGCCCTACCTGACTGAAAAGGTGTCTAAACCAGTGCCTGACGTTAAAAAAAAAAACTTTCCCCAAAATTTATAAGTGTGAATATCAACATCAAGCTTTATAAAATGCCCAAATAAAGCAATCGATCTTGCCCAAAAAAGTGTCTACCAGTTTTATAGCCCACATTAAGCCCTTTATTCTGTTTGTTTTAGACTAAGAAAATGGCTTACCGGTCCCCATGAGGGGAAATGACAGCCTTCCAGCATTACACAGTCTTGTTAGAAAAATGGCTAGTCATACCTTAAGCAGAAAAGTCTGCTAACTGTTTCCCCCAACTGAAGTTATTTCATCTCAAAAGTCCTATGTGGAAACAGCAAACAATTTTAGTTACTGCTGCTAAAATCATATTCCTCTCACAAACAGAACTCTTCATCTCTTTCTGTTTCAGAGTAAATAGTACATACCAGCACTATTTTAAAATAACAAACTCTTGATAGTAGAATAAAAAACTACAACTAAACACCACATACTCTTCACCATCTCCGTGGAGATGTTGCCTGTACAACGGCAAAGAGAATGACTGGGGTGGGCGGAGCCTAGGAGGGACTATATGGACAGCTTTTGCTGTACTCTTTGCCATTTCCTGTTGGGGAAGAGATATTCCCACAAGTTATGGATGACGCCGTGGACCGGACACACCAATGTTGGAGAAACATGCTCATCTGTGCCAGAAGTACTAAGTTATACAGTTACATTAGTGATTTGTTGTTATAAGCTAATTATATATGACACACTCAGTTTACCTTTGAACTAATATCTGTCCAGTAGATCCTGTTATCTGACACATCAAAGTCTAGAGCAGACGCCTCTTTGACACCAGTAAGTGGCATGACCACATCGTTATTGCTGGTTTCCAGAGAAATCCTGTGAATCGCTGCTCTGCTGGTGAAGACCAGAAAGGCTTCAGGAATGATACAGGTTCTCATGTCACTTAGTAACTCCAACCCTATGGGGCAGGAACACTGGATTCCACGGGGGGTGAAGAAACATAAGTGACTGCAGCCACCATTTCTATCAGCGCATGGATTTATATCTACAAACCAATGAGAAAGACAAAGAATACAATTAAATAAAAAAGTTTCTAATTTACTTCTATTACCAAAAGTGCTTCATTCTCCTGTTATTCTTTCTTGAAGAGACATCTAGATAGATATTGTGCACACATTACAGGAAATAGTGCTGCCATTTAGTGCCCTTGCTAATATATTGGCACCCTTGGTAAATATGAGAAATTGCCTTTATTGTTTAACTTTTTGTTCTAAAAACACAATACTCTGCTCTCATGGATATCAAACAAATGCAAACACAACACAAGTTTATCCAAAAATCTTTGTTAAATGTATGTGTGGCACAATTATTGGCACCCTTATGAATTCATATAAGAAAAATATTTTTGAAGTATATTCCCATTGATATTTTAAACTTTTTAATACACCTGGGTAGCTAAGGAAATTGTTCAACCATGACTTTCTGTTTCACAGGGGTATAAATATCAGGTAACAGAGGCCACATTCCTGTAGTCCTCCATAACAATGGGTAAGACCAAGGAATATAGCAGTGATGTGCAGCAAAAGGTTGTTGAGCTTCACAAAATGGGAAGTGGCTATAAGAAAAAAACAGAATCATTGAAAATGCTCATTTCCACCACAAGGGCAATAATTAAGAAGTTCCAGTCAACTGGAAATGTTATGAATCAACCTGGAAGAGGAGGTGTGTCTATATTGTCTCAACACACTGTGAAGAGAATAGTTTGAGTGGCTAAAATATCTCCAAGGATCACAGCTGGAGAATTGCAGAATTTAGTTGCATCTTGGGGTCAGAAAATCTCCAAAACTACAATCCGACGTCATCTACATCATCATAAGCTGTTTTGGAAGGGTTTCAAGAAAAAAAGCAATTGTTAGAGGTTTGATGTATTGTTCATATGTTTGGTTTGCTGTTTAACCAATTCCCTCTGTAACCTGAAGCTATGTGACTCTGGAATGCCAGGGTGTATAAATCTGTGTGCTACTTTCAAATAAAAACAGAATTTATGCTTACCTGAAAAAATTTCTTTCTCTTGCGATGTATCGAGTCCAATACTTGTGGGATATTCTCCTTCCCAACAGGAAGAGGCAAAGAGAGCACCCACAGCAGAGCCGTCTATATAGCTCCTCCCCTAACTCCACCCCTCAATCATTCGACCGAAGGCTAGGAAGAAAAAGGAGAAAAAGGAGAAACTATAGGGTGCAGAGGTGACTGAAGTTTTTAAAATAAAAATATACTACCTGTCTTAAACAGACAGGGCGGGCCGTGGACTCGATACATCGCAAGAGAAAGAAATTTATCAGGTAAGCATAAATTCTGTTTTCTCTTGCAAGATGTATCGAGTCCACAGATTCATCCAATTCTTGTGGGATACCAATACCAAAGCTTTAGGTAACGGATGAAGGGAGGGACAAGACAGGTACCTAAACGGAAGGCACCACTGCTTGTATAACCTTTCTCCCAAAAATAGCCTCCGAAGAAGCAAAAGTATCAAATTTGGAAAATTTGGAAAAAGTATGAAGCAAAGACCAAGTCGCCGCCTTACAAATCTGTTCAACTGAAGCCTCATTTTTAAAAGCCCATGTGGAAGCCACCGCTCTAGTAGAGTGAGCAGTAATTGTTTCAGGAGGCTGCTGGCCAGCAGTCTCATAAGCCAAACGGATGATGCTTTTCAGCCAAAAAGAAAGAGGTTGCCGTAGCCTTTTGACCTCTCCGCTTTCCAGAATAGACAACAAACAATGAAGATGTTTGACAGAAATCTTTAGTTGCTTGTAAGTAGAACTTTAAAGCACGAACCACATCTAGGTTGTGCAACAGACGTTCCTTCTTGGAAGAAGGATTAGGACACAGAGAAGGAACAACAATTTCCTGATTGATATTCCTATTAGAAACAACCTTAGGAAGAAACCCAGGTTTGGTACGCAAAACCACCTTATCCGCATGGAAAACAAGATAAGGTGAGTCACACTGTAAAGCAGATAATTTAGAAACTCTTCGAGCCGAAGAGATAGCTATCAAAAACAGAACTTTCCAAGATAAAAGCTTAATATCTATGGAATGCATAGGTTCAAACGGAACCCCTTGAAGAACTTTAAGAACCAAATTTAAACTCCATGGCGGAGCAATAGGTTTAAACACAGGCTTGATTCTAACTAAAGCCTGACAAAACGCCTGAACGTCTGGAACATCTGCCAGACACTTGTGTAAAAGGATAGACAAAGCAGATATTTGTCCCTTTAAAGGGCCACTGTAAGTAAATATTTTCTATGCCTGTTACTAACTAACTACCCCAAATACGCTTTTTATCAATAGCATTTCATTAACATATCTCTACCGTATATCAGAAATCTTGTCTCCAAATTTAATTGTTTTCCAAACCCACTCCGTGGGTATCCTTTGCTCTGTACCAATCCGTTTACAATACCTAGGTTTCAAAATGGCGCTTTAAACACAAAGTTATTGGTTTAAGTATTTTGAACACTCAGTGCTGAAAATAGTGGGCAGGATAACGTGACATCATCGGCGAATAAAAGATATAACTTTTAGAACGTTATGAAACTTCGTTTTGGAGAAAATATAGGTCAGTAGGTTTTAATTAATGTTTATTAACTTTAATATGTTAGTTGTTTAGCTTAAAAATTATAACAGAAAGTAATCCTTTAAGGAACTAGCTCCTTCTTGGAGAAAAGCTAATAGCCTAGGAATCCTGATCTTACTCCATGAGTAACCCTTGGAATCACACCAGTAAAGATATTTACGCCATATCTTATGATAGATTTTTCTGGTGACAGGCTTTCGAGCCTGAATCAAGGTATCAATGACCAATTCAGAGAAACCACGCTTTGCTAAAATCAAGCGTTCAATATCCAAGCAGTCAGATGCAGAGAACGTAGGTTTGGATGCTTGAATGGACCTTGAAACAGAAGGTCCTGCCTCAGCGGCAGAGTCCATGGTGGGACGGATGACATGTCCACCAGGTCTGCATACCAAGTCCTGCGTGGCCACACAGGTGCTATTAGAATCACCAAAGCTCTCTCCTGCTTGATTCTGGCAATCAGACGAGGAAGGAGAGGGAATGGTGGAAACACATAGGCCAGGTTGAAGGACCAGGGCATTGCTAGAGCATCTATCAGCACTGCCTGGGGATTCCTTTACCTGGACCCGTAACGAGACGCCATCAGACCTAATTCTGGTGTGCCCCAAAGCCAAATCAGTTGGGCAAACACCTCGGGATGGAGCTCCCACTCCCCCGGATGAAAAGTCTGTCAACTTAGGAAATCCGCCTCCCATTTCTCTACTCCTGGGATATGGATTGCTGAAAGATGGCAAGATTGAGTCTCTGCCCATCAAATTATTTTGGAAACCTCTATCATCACTAGAGAACTCCTTGTTCCCCCTTGATGATTGATATAAGCTATAGTCGTGATGTTGCCCGACTGAAATCTGATGAATTTGGCCACAGCCAGTTGAGGCCACGCCTGAAGCGCATTGAATATCGCTCTCAGTTCTAGAATGTTTATCGGGAGGAGAGTTTCCTCCCGAGACCGTAAGCCCTGTGCTTTCAGGGAGTTCCAGACTGCACCCCAGCAGGCTGGCATCTGTCGTAACTATGATCCACTCTGGTCTGCGGAAACACATTCCCCGAGACAGGTGAACCTGTGATAACCACCAGAGAAGAGAATCTCTGGTCTCCTGATCCAGATCTATCTGAGGAGATAAATCTGCATAATCCCCACTCCACTGTTTGAGCATGCATAGTTGCAGTGGTCTGAGGTGTAAGCGAGCAAAAGGAACTATGTCCATTGCCGCTACCATAAGTCTGATTACCTCCATACACTGAACCACTGATGGCCGAGGAATGGAATGAAGAGCTCGGCAGGTGGTTAAGAGTTTTGATTTTCTGACCTTCGTCAGAAATATTTTCCTTTCTACCGAGTCTATCAGAGTCCCTAGGAAGGAAACTCTTGTGAGAGGGAAGAGAGAACACTTTTTTTATGTTCACCTTCCACCCATGAGATCTCAGAAAAGCCAACACGATGCCCGTGTGAGACTTGGCTAGCTGGAAAGTCGACGCTTGAATTAAGATGTCATCTAGATAAGGCGCCACTGCTATGCCCCGCAGTCTTAGAACCGCCAAAAGGGACCCTAGCACCTTTGTGAAAATTCTGGGAGCCGTAGCCAACCCGAAGGGAAGGGCCACAAACTGGTAATGCCTGTCCAGAAAGGCGAATCTGAGGAATTGATGATGATCTCTGTGAATAGGGATGTGCAGATACGCATCCTTTAAGTCCACGGTAGTCATATATTTACCCTCCTGGAACAGAGGCAGAATAGTCCGAATAGTCTCCATCTTGAATGACGGTAGTCATATATTGACCCTCCTGGAACAGAGGCAGAATAGTCCAAATAGTCTCCATCTTGAATGATGGTACTGAGGAATTTGTTTAGAATTTTGAGATCCAAGATTGGTCTGAAAGTTCCCTCTTTTTTGGGAACCACAAACAGGTTTGAGTAAAACCCTAGCCCTTGTTCCGCTTTCGAACTGGGCGGATCACTCCCATGGTATGTAGGTGTTCTACACAGCATAAGAACGCCTCACTCTTTGTCTGGTTTGCAGACAATTGAGAAATGTGAAATCTCCCCCTTGGGGGGGAGTCTTTGAAGTCCAGAAGATATCCCTGGGACACAATTTCTAAAGCCCAGGAATCGTGAACATCTCTTGCCCAAGCCTGAGCGAAGAGAGAGAGTCTGCCCCCTACTAGATCTGGTCCCGGATCGGGGGCTACCCCTTCATGCTGTCTTGGAGGCAGCTGCAGGCTTCTTGGCCTGTTTACCCTTGTTCCAAGCCTGGTTAGGTCTCCAGACTGACTTGGATTGGGCAAAATTCCCCTCTTGCTTTGCAGCAGGGGAAGCTGAAGCGGGACCACCCTTGAAGTTCCGAAAGGAACAAAAATTATTTTGTTTGGTCCTCATTTTATTTGTTTTATCCTGAGGGAGGGCATGGCCTTTCCCTCCAGTGATGTCTGAAATAACCTCTTTCAGTTCAGGCCCAAATAGGGTCTTTCCTTTGAAAGGGATGTTCAAAAGTTTAGACTTTGATGACACATCAGCAGACCAGGACTTAAGTCATAACGCCCTGCGCGCTAAAATGGAAAAACCTGAATTCTTTGCCGCTAATTTAGCCAGTTGAAAAGCGGCTTCTGTAATGAAAGAATTAGCCAACTTAAGAGCCTTAATTCTATCCATAATATCATCTAATGGAGTCTCCATCTGAAGAGCCTCTTCTAGAGCCTCAAACCAGAAAGCAGCTGCAGTAGTTACAGGAACAATGCACACAATAGGTTGGAGAAGAAAACCTTGATGAACAAAAATATTCTTTAGGAGACCCTCTAATTTTTTATCCATAGGATCTTTGAAAGCACAACTGTCTTCGATAGGTATAGTTGTACGCTTGGCGAGAGTAGAAATAGCTCCATCCATCGTCTGCCACGAGTCCTGCATGGTGTCAGATATGGGAAACATTTTCTTAAAAACAGGAGGGGGAGCGAACGGTATACCTGGTCTATCCCACTCCTTAGTAACAATATTCGCAATCCTCTTAGGGACTGGAAAAACATCAGTGTAAACAGGAACCTCTAAGTATTTGTCCATTTTACACAATTTCTCTGGGACCACTATAGGGTCACAATCATCCAGAGTCGCTAATACCTCCCAGAGCAACAAGCGGAGGTGTTCAAGCTTAAATGTAAAGGCCGTCATATCAGAATCTGTCTGAGGGAGCGTCTTCCCTGAATCAGAAATCTCTCCCTCAGATAGCAAATCCCTTAACCCTACTTCAGAACATTGTGAGGGTATATCGGATACGGCTACTAAAGCGTCAGAAGGCTCAGCATTTGTCCTTAACCCAGAGCTGTCACGCTTTCCTTGTAACCCAGGCAGTTTAGATAAAACCTCTATGAGGGTTGTATTCATAACTGTGGCCATGTCTTGCAAAATAAACTAAGTCGACGCACTAGAGATACTTGGCGTCACTTGTGCGGGCATTACTGGTTGTGACACTTGAGGAGAGCTAGATGGCATAACCTCATTTCCTTCTGTCTGAGAATCATCTATTGCTATATTTTTAAGTGCTATAATATGCTCTTCAAAATTTATAGACATATCAGTGCAAGAGGGACACATTCTAAGAGGGGGTTCCACAATGGCTTCTAAACACATTGAACAAGGAGTTTCCTTGATGTAAGACATGTTAAACAGGCTAGTAATGAAAACAAACACACTTGGAAAACACTTTATTCAAAGTAAATAATACTTAGAAAAAAACAGTACTGTGCCTTTAAGAGAAAAAAAGATGCATAAACTGCAAAACAGTGTAAAAAAGCAGTAAACTTTTTGAAATTTTTACAGTGGAATCATAAAGCCTTAGTAAGATTGCCCCACCAGACAAATAAACGATTAACCCCTTAATGTAAAAACCGGATTGACAAAACGTCAAAAACCGGTATAAAAACGTTCAGCACCTTGCCACAGCTCTGCTGTGGCGCCTACCTGCCCTTAGGGATAGATTTGTGGGGAAAAAGCTTCCTTTAGGCCCTCAAGCACAGCAGGACCCTCTGGAGAAGCAGCTGGGTGTCTTCTGTGTAAAAGAAACTGCGCAACTGAGGCGCAAAAATAGGCCCCTTCAACCTCACTCAATGTTAGTGGGGCCTAAAAGAAACACACCAAAGTGTTTCTAAACTAGCCATGTGGGTTAATAACCCTTAAATAAGCCATAATGACCCCTCAAAGTCCCTCAAAAAACATAATTTATGTAAGAACTTACCTGATAAATTCATTTCTTTCATATTAGCAAGAGTCCATGAGCTAGTGACGTATGGGATATACATTCCTACCAGGAGGGGCAAAGTTTCCCAAACCTCAAAATGCCTACAAATACACCCCTCACCACACCCACAAATCAGTTTAACGAATAGCCAAGAAGTGGGGTGATAAGAAAAAAGTGCGAAAGCATAAAAAATAAGGAATTGGAATAATTGTGCTTTATACAAAAAAATCATAACCCCCACAAAAAGGGTGGGCCTCATGGACTCTTGCTAATATGAAAGAAATGAATTTATCAGGTAAGTTCTTACATAAATTATGTTTTCTTTCATGTAATTAGCAAGAGTCCATGAGCTAGTGACGTATGGGATAATGACTACCCAAGATGTGGATCTTTCCACGCAAGAGTCACTAGAGAGGGAGGGATAAAATAAAGACAGCCAATTCCGCTGAAAAATAATCCACACCCAAAATAAAGTTTAAATTTTATAATGATAAAAACTGAAAACAGAAGCAGAAGATTCAAACTAAAACAGCTGACTGAAGTACTTTTCTACCAAAAACTGCTTCAGAAGAAGAAAACACATCAAAATGGTAGAATTTAGTAAAAGTATGCAAAGAAGACCAAGTTGCTGCTTTGCAAATCTGATCAACCGAAGCTTCATTCCTAAACGCCCAGGAAGTAGAAACTGACCTAGTAGAATGAGCTGTAATCCTTTGAGGCGGAGTTTTACCCGACTCGACATAAGCATGATGAATTAAAGATTTCAACCAAGATGCCAAAGAAATGGCAGAGGCCTTCTGACCTTTCCTAGAACCGGAAAAGATAACACATTGACTAGAAGTCTTTCGGAAATTCTTAGTAGCTTCAACATAATATTTCAAAGCTCTAACTACATCCAAAGAATGCAATGATCTCTCCTTAGAATTCTTAGGATTAGGACATAATGAAGGAACCACAATTTATCTGCTAATGTTGTTAGAATTCACAACCTTAGGTAAAAATTTAAAAGAAGTTCGCAACACCGCCTTATCCTGATGAAAAATCAGAAAAGGAGACTCACAAGAAAGAGCAGATAATTCAGAAACTCTTCTGGCAGAAGAGATGGCCAAAAGGAACAAAACTTTCCAAGAAAGTAATTTAATGTCCAATGAATGCATAGGTTCAAACGGAGGAGCTTGAAGAGCCCCCAGAACCAAATTCAAACTCCAAGGAGGAGAAATTGACTTAATAACAGGTTTTATACGAACCAAAGCTTGTACAAAACAATGAATATCAGGAAGATTAGCAATCTTTCTGTGAAAAAGAACAGAAAGAGCAGAGATTTGTCCTTTCAAGGAACTTGCAGACAAACCTTTATCCAAACCATCCTGAAGAAACTGTAAAATTCTCGGAATTCTAAAAGAATGCCAGGAAAAATGATGAGAAAGACACCAAGAAATATAAGTCTTCCAGACTCTATAATATATCTCCCTAGAAACAGATTTACGAGCCTGTAACATAGTATTAATCACAGAGTCAGAGAAACCTCTTTGACCAAGAATCAAGCGTTCAATCTCCATACCTTTAAGTTTAAGGATTTGAGATCCTGATGGAAAAAATGACCTTGCGACAGAAGGTCTGGTCTTAACGGAAGAGTCCACGGTTGGCAAGAAGCCATCCGGACAAGATCTGCATATCAAAACCTGTGAGGCCATGCTGGAGCTACCAGCAGAACAAACGAGCATTCCCTCAGAATCTTGGAGATCACTCTTGGAAGAAGAACTAGAGGCGGAAAGATATAGGCAGGATGATACTTCCAAGGAAGTGACAATGCATCCACTGCTTCCGCTTGAGGATCCCTGGATCTGGACAGATACCTGGGAAGTTTCTTGTTTAGATGAGAAGCCATCAGATCTATTTCTGGAAGTCCCCACATTTGAACAATCTCAAGAAATACCTCTGGGTGAAGAGACCACTCGCCCGGATGCAACGTTTGAGGACTGATATAATCCGCTTCCCAATTGTCTATACCTGGGATATGAACCGCAGAAACTAGACAGGAGCTGGATTCCGCCCAAACCAGAATTTGAGATACTTCTTTCATAGCTAGAGGACTGTGAGTCCCTCCTTGATGATTGATGTATGCCACAGTTGTGACATTGTCTGTCTGAAAACAAATGAACGATTCTCTCTTTAGAAGAGGCCAAGACTGAAGAGCTCTGGAAATTGCACGGAGTTCCAAAATATTGATCGGTAATCTCACCTCCTGAGATTCCCAAACCCCTTGTGCCATCAGAGACCCCCACACAGCTCCCCAACCTGTAAGACTTGCATCTGTTGAGATTACAGTCCAGGTCGGAAGAACAAAAGAAACCCCCTGAACTAAACGATGGTGATCTGTCCACCACGTCAGAGAGTGTCGTACAATCGGTTTTAAAGATATTAATTGAGATATCTTTGTGTAATCCCTGCACCACTGGTTCAGCATACAGAGCTGAAGAGGTCGCATGTGAAAGCGAGCAAAGGGGATCGCGTCCGATGCAGCAGTCATAAGACCTAGAATTTCCATGCAAAAGGCTACCGAAGGGAATGATTGTGACTGAAGGTTTCGACAAGCTGATATCAATTTTAGACGTCTCTTGTCTGTCAAAGATAGAGTCATGGACACTGAATCTATCTGGAAACCCAAAAAGGTTACCCTTGTCTGAGGAATCAATGAACTTTTTAGTAAATTGATCCTCCAACCATGATCTTGAAGAAACAACACAAGTCGATTCGTATGAGATTCTGCTAAATGTGAAGACTGAGCAAGTACCAAGATATCGTCCAAATAAGGAAATACCACAATACCCTGTTCTCTGATTACAGACAGAAGGGCACCGAGAACCTTTGTAAAAATTCTTGGAGCTGTTGATAGGCCAAACGGCAGAGCCACAAACTGGTAATGCTTGTCTAGGAACGAGAATCTCAGAAACTGATAGTGATCTGGATGAATCGAAATATGTAGATATGCATCCTGTAAATCTATTGTAGACATATAATGCCCTTGCTGAACAAAAGGCAGGATAGTCCTTACAGTTACCATTTTGAATGCTGGTATCCTTACATAACGATTCAATATTTTTAGATCCAGAACTGGTCTGAAGGAATTCTCCTTCTTTGGTACAATGAAGAGATTTGAATAAAACCCCAGCCCCTGTTCCAGAACTGGAACTGGTATAATTACTCCAGCCAACTCTAGATCTGAAACACATTTCAGAAATGCTTGAGCCTTCGCTGGATTTACTGGGACACGGGAAAGAAAAAATCTCTTTGCAGGAGGCCTTATCTTGAAGCCAATTCTGTACCCTTCTGAAACAATATTCTGAATCCAAAGATTGTGAACAGAATTGATCCAAATTCCTTTGAAAAAAACGTAATCTGCCCCCTACCAGCTGAGCTGGAATGAGGGCCGCACCTTCATGTGGACTTAGAAGCTGGCTTTGATTTTCTAGAAGGCTTGGATTTATTCCAGACCGGAGATGGTTTCCAAACTGATACCGCTCCTGAGGATGAAGGATCAGGTTTCTGTTCCTTGTTGTGACGAAAGGAACGAAAACGATTATTAGACCTGAATTTACCTTTAGATTTTTTATCCTGTGGTAAAAAAGTTCCTTTCCCTCCAGTAACAGTTGAAATAATAGAATCCAACTGAGAACCAAATAATTTATTACCCTGGAAAGAAAGGGATAGCAAAGTTGACTTAGAAGACATATCAGCATTCCAAGTTTTAAGCCATAAAGCTCTTCTAGCTAAAATAGCTAGACATATACCTGACATTAACCCTAATGATATCAAAGATGGCATCACCAATAAAATTATTAGCATGTTGAAGTAGAATAATAATGCTATGAGAATTATGATCTGTTACTTGTTGCGCTAAAGCTTCCAACCAAAAAGTTGAAGCTGCAGCAACATCCGCCAAAGATATAGAAAGTCTAAGAAGATTACCTCTACACAAATAGGCCTTTCTTAGAAAGGATTCAATTTTCCTATCTAAAGGATCCTTAAAGGAAGTACCATCTGCCGTAGGAATCGAAGTACGCTTAGCAAGAGTAGAGACAGCCCCATCAACCTTAGGGATTTTGTCCCAAAACTCTAATCTGTCAGATGGCACAGGATATAATTGCTTAAAACGTTTAGAAGGAGTAAATGAATTACGCAAATTATTCCATTCCCTGGAAATTACTTCAGAAATAGCACTAGGAACAGGAAAAACTTCTGGTATAACTACAGGAGATTTAAAAACCTTATCTAAACGTTTAGATTTAGTATCAAGAGGACCAGAATCCTCAATTTCTAAAGCAATTAGAACTTCTTTAAGTAAAGAACGAATAAATTCCATTTTAAATAAATATGAAGATTTATCAGCATCAACCTCTGAGACAGAATCCTCTGAACCAGAAGAACCATTATCAGAATCAGAATGATGATGTTCATTTAAAAATTCATCTGAACAATGAGAAGTTTTAAAAGATTTGTTATGTTTACTAGAAGGAGGAATAACAGACAAAGCCTTCTTAATGGATTCAGAAACAAAATCTCTTATGTTATCAGGAACACTCTGAGTATTAGATGTTGACGGAACAGCAACAGGTAATGGAACTTTACTAAAGGAAATTTTATCTGCATTAACAAGTTTGTCATGACATTCAATACAAACAACAGCTGGAGGAACAGATACCAAAAGTTTACAGCAGATACACTTAGCTTTGGTAGCTCCAGCACCAGGCAGCGATTTTCCTGAAGTATCTTCTGACTCAGTTGCAACGTGGGACATCTTGCAATATGTAATAGAAAAAACATATAAAGCAAAATAGATCAAATTCCTTAAATGACAGTTTCAGGAATGGGAAAAAATGCCAGTGAACAAGCTTCTAGCAACCAGAAGCAATAAATAATGAGACTTAAATAATGTGGAGACAAAAGTGATGCCCATATTTTTTTAGCGCCAAATAAGACGCCCACATTATTTGGCGCCTAAATGCTTTTGGCGCCAAAAATGACGCCACATCCGGAACGCCGACACTTTTGACGCAAAAAAAGTCAAAAAATGACGCAACTTCCGGCGACACGTATGACGCTGGAAACAGAAAAAAATTTTGCGCCAAAAAAGTCCGCGCCAAGAATGACGCAATAAAATGAAGCATTTTCAGCCCCCGCGAGCCTAACAGCCCACAGGGAAAAAGTCAAATTTTTAAGGTAAGAAAAAATGATTGATTCAAATGCATTATCCCAAATATGAAACTGACTGTCTGAAAATAAGGAATGTTGAACATCCTGAGTCAAGGCAAATAAATGTTTGAATACATATATTTAGAACTTTATTAAAAAAGTCCCCAACCATAGCTTAGAGTGTCACAGAAAATAAGACTTACTTACCCCAGGACACTCATCTACATGTTGTAGAAAGCCAAACCAGTACTGAAACGAAAATCAGCAGAGGTAATATATATAAGAGTATATTGTCGATCTGAAAAGGGAGGTAAGAGATGAATCACTACGACCGATAACAGAGAACCTATGAAATAGACCCCGTAGAAGGAGATCATTGCATTCAAATAGGCAATACTCTCCTCACATCCCTCTGACATTCACTGCACGCTGAGAGGAAAACCGGGCTCCAACCTGTTGCGGAGCGCATATCAACGTAGAATCTAGCACAAACTTACTTCACCACCTCCATAGGAGGCAAAGTTTGTAAAACTGATTTGTGGGTGTGGTGAGGGGTGTATTTGTAGGCATTTTGAGGTTTGGGAAACTTTGCCCCTCCTGGTAGGAATGTATTTCCCATACGTCACTAGCTCATGGACCCTTGCTAATTACATGAAAGAAACGTTAATCTTTTAATAAAAAAGCATTTTTCCTATAAGTGTCACCAGTAACAACTGAGCCCTTTATGCAAGCTGGGATTCCATACTAAGTGGCTAAATACAGCTTAACCTTCCCTCATGGGGATACTGCCAGCCTTTTCTAGAATTATCACAGTCTGTCTAGAAAAAAAATGACTGAATATATCTCAATGCAGCTTAGCATGCAAACCGTTCCCCCAACTGAAGTTTTCCTGTACTCCTCAGCCTCTGTGGGAACAGCAGTGGATCTTAGTTACAAAGTGCTAAGATCATCATCCTCCTTGCAGAAATCTTCATCACTTTTCTGCCAGAGAGTGAATAGTACACACTGGTACCATTTAAAATAAACTTTTGCTTGAGAAAATAAAAACTAACATTTTTGTCACCACACTTACTTTACCCTTCCTAGTATTTAGAGTAGGCAAAAAGAATGACTGGGGGGTGGAGTTAGGGGAGGAGTTATATAGACAGCTCTGCTGTGGGTTCCTGTTGGGAAGGAAAATATCCCACAAGTATTGGATGAATCTGTGGACTCGATACATCTTGCAAGAGAAATGTTCATTTTTGTGTTCAGAAAACTGAGTGGTGTCTCAGTTCTGTTCCCCTACATAATTTTAGACTGTGGTCAAAGGGAGATACCAGGAGCTATTGCTCTGGATAAAGGGAAGTCCAGGACAAGGGAAGAGGTCTGACGGAGGTACTCATCTGGGGTACCAGGCGGTCCGTCACAACTGGTGGCAAGCGACGGGATGGTCCTCATCGCCCAGAAGAGCAACCACACATCCGGACCTAATGGGAGTACTGTATGAAAGGCTGAAAAGAGCTACCCTTAAAGACCTGCTAGAACAACGGGGCCGACAAGCCAGTAACCTCAGTAAGAGGGAGATTACTACAATACTGACCGAGATGGACGGAGTACCAGGGACCGAAGGAACCAATGGGCCCAGCATATCAGACAGAACCCCCGAAGAAGCATACTTTGACCAGGCAGTTAAAATAAGACTGGAACATTATTGGCCCCAACCCAACTACAGAAATTATCCACCGGGTCATAGCCGCTGTGGAAGCCAATCTACTTCGCCAAAGCAGCGCTGCAGCAGCCCAAGTCACAGCAACCCCAGTGGAAAAGAGAAAAGTACATTTTGCAGCTTTTAAAAACTTCATTGAAACAGAAGGAGAGATTGATGGGTACCTTGCAAATTTTGAGAGGCAATGTGCCCTACACAAGGTACCCGCAGAGGACTGGGTCACAATATTATCCGGAAAATTATCCGGCCGGGCCAGCAAGGCTTTTTTGGCCATTCCAGATGAGGAAGTCTGGGATTATAATGCTGTAAAAGAGGAACTGCTCTCCAGGTATGCGGTTACACCGGAGGCATACAGGAGGCGGTTCAGAGACACTGTTAAACTAGCTGGAGATTCCTACGTCGAGTGGGCATGTGGGGTGCACCGCATAGCAGCTCACTGGATGGCAGGGTGCCAAGTCGTATCCGGGGAAGAGGTGCTGCAGCTATTCCTGTTGGAACATTGCTTCGACAAGTTATCTGCAGGAGTTAGAGAGTGGGTTCGGGACCGTAAACCCTCCACACTGCATGAAGCTGCTCGCCTGGCAGATGAGTATACGGATGCCCGCAAACTGAACACTGCTGCTACTGAGACCCCTGCCAGAGTGGAGTACCGACCCACAGTCACACCAGCAGTTACCGGTTACCAACCCCCGGTGCACCGCTCTACAGCACCACCTCCAGCCACAAACTATCCTCAGCCAGCCCGGTTCAACTCACGGGACTACTCACAGCCCATTCAGTGCTTCAGATGTAAGCAACTAGGGCACAAAAGACCAGAGTGTCCACTAAACACAGCAAACCAAGCACAGTCCTGGAGGAGACCCGCCGGCGGAAACCCACGTAACCCTCAGCCTGCTGCCCACTGCATAGAGGAGGAAGAATGCTGGGGCATCCTACATGAAGCAGACCCCGTGCAAGCTGCCCACCTGGATAACCGACAGCAGCACCGGCAACTGGTTAAAGTGAATGGGAAGGTCAGTGGTCTACGAGATATTGGTGCTACCATGACCTTGCTCCAAAAGAACTTGGTGTCCGAGAACCAGCACACCGGAGACACTGTGGCTGTGAGGGTAGCAGGGGGCGCTGTGTTCCGCCTACCTGTTGCCCAGGTACATTTGGATTGGGGAGTGGGCGCTAGACATGTGAATGTGGGGGTCATGAAGGACTTACCAGCTGATGTTCTCCGTGGAAATGACTTGGCCCCACTTGTTTACGCCTACGCTCCCATGGGTCCCGCCGATGTTAATTCTATAACTTCACCATCAGCTACCGGCCCGGTAAGCAGAACGGGAATGCAGATGGATTGTCCCGGCAAACTGACATTCCTACCACCTCCTAGTCCGGTCATCCCCAAGTTGACCCGCCAAAGGGTCAAGCCAGGTCTGCCGGGGTGTCCCACCAGGAGGGAGCCGTGTGACAGACCCCTCTGTCCTGGAACTATGTGGCTCCCCTGGTTAATTTGTGTGGATTCATATGATTTCTTGTCCGTACTTCCCAGTTCATATTTGTTTTTCTAATCTCCCTAACACCGCTGAAACTGTCAACCTCCCTACGAATTATGGATTCGGGCTTTGGGGGAATGGATCTATGGACTAAATTCGAAGTCAACCCGTCTGGGGTCTCCTCCTGAGTTTTATATGATGGACACCCCATGAACTTTAATAACTCTGTCCATGTCACCCTGTATCCATAAATACAGGATGGGTACATGGTGTGAGTGCCCCTTGTGGGAGCAATTGTGACTCTATAAACCAAGGGGGCATAAAGGACTTAATAGTTAATAAGAGCTGTTCTTGTATTCTGTAATAAGATGTATTTTATGTATGTTTCTGATCTGATTGTGTCTCAAGAGTCTGTCTGGGTAAACTGATTGTGTCCCTGTGTGATAATGTTAAATAGACTGTCCATCATCAGATTGTCTGATTAACTTTCTTCCCCAGTTAATTAACTTGATATGTTAATCTGTTTTACCTATGAATAGACAATTGTTTGAGATTTGATGTATTGTTCATATGTTTGCTTTGCTGTTTAACCAATTCCCTATGTAACCTGAAGCTCTGTGACTCTGGAATGCCAGGGTGTATAAATCTGTGTGCTGCTTCTAAATAAAGTGTTCATTTTTGTGTTCAGACCACTGAGTGGTGTCTCAGTTCTGTTCCCCTACATAATTTTAGACTGTGGTCAAAGGGAGATAGCAGGAGGTATTGCTCTGGATAAAGGGAAGTCCAGGACAAGGGAAGGGGTCTGACGGAGGTACTCATCTGGGGTACCAGGCGGTCCGTCACATTGCCTCACAGAGTACTGTCATTTAGTAAGCTTCCAAAAGACGCTGTGTCCTGCCTATGTCTGGAATAGGGTGATCCTATATTGTTTTAGGCGGGATGCATATTGCCATTTGTTTGGAAAATCCCCGTTAATGATTAATGATTTATATTCTTACATACTGATCTTCTGTATTATCCTTACATTATGTATGTGGTTTTTTTTGTGTTTTTTCTCCTCTTTTTCTTTTTAGCAGGAATTGAGTTTTTGATGAGGACTTATCAGTCTGATCTTCAGAGTTGGAATAAGATCTGCAAAACACTGTGTTTTTATGTATTCTGTTGTAAGAATAGCTGTCTGTTTATACTGTTTTATGTGCTCAATTTGCCACAGGGTGAAGGGAAGAGAAACAAAAAGATGAGTGCTACTATTGTAGTTTATTACCCACTTTACATAAAGTATCATTTTTATCACAGGGCAGAAACAGACTATTTCTGGCTATATAAACATTTAAGAGTAATTAGCCTTAATGTTCAGTACTAGTTCTCTTGTCTTCCTAAATATTTCAGTAAATTGTTTGCAGTATATTTTATTCCTCTTTGAGAGATACCTTTCTTTAGTGAAATTTTATCTTTTTAGAGGGTCCAAAAGTGACCCTACATTGTTGAATATCCTCATATAGTTATTTATAGGATTTAAAGTTAAATATTCTCACAATACATATTGTTCTCTAATATTTACTGAGGTGCAAAAGTGGCCTGTGCGAGTTACATATTCTCACAATACATATTGTTCTCTAATATTTACTGAGGTGCAAAAGTGGCCTGTGCGAGTTACATATTCTCACAATACATATTGTTCTCTAATATTTACTGAGGTGCAAAAGTGGCCTGTGCGAGTTACATATTCTCACAATACATATTGTTCTCTAATAGTTACTGACGTGCAAAATTGGCCTGTGCGAGTTACATATTCTCACAATACATATTGTTCTCTAATATTTACTGAGGTGCAAAAGTGGACTGTGCGAGTTACATATTCTCACAATACATATTGTTCTCTAATATTTACTGAGGTGCAAAAGTGGCCTGTGCGAGTTACATATTCTCACAATACATATTGTTTTCTAATATTTACTGAGGTGCAAAAGTGGCCAGTGCGAGTTACATATTCTCACAATACATATTGTTCTCTAATATTTACTGAGGTGCAAAAGTGGCCTGTGCAAGTTACATATTCTCACAATACATATTGTTCTCTAATATTTACTGAGGTGCAAAAGTGGCCTGTGCGAGTTACATATTCTCACAATACATATTGTTTTCTAATATTTACTGAGGTGCAAAAGTGGCCTGTGCGAGTTACATATTCTTACAATACATATTGTTTTCTAATATTTACTGAGGTGCAAAAGTGGCCAGTGCGAGTTACATATTCTCACAATACATATTGTTCTCTAATATTTACTGAGGTGCAAAAGTGGCCTGTGCGAGTTACATATTCTCATAATACATATTGTTTCTAATATTTACTGAGGTGCAAAAGTGGCCTGTGCGAGTTACATATTCTCACAATACATATTGTTCTCTAATAGTTACTGAGGTGCAAAAGTGGCCTGTGCGAGTTACATATTCTCACAATACATATTGTTCTCTAATAGTTACTGAGGTGCAAAAGTGGCCTGTGCGAGTTACATATTTTCACAATACATATTGTTCTCTAATATTTACTGAGGTGCAAAAGTGGCCTGTGCGAGTTACATATTCTCACAATACATATTGTTCTCTAATATTTACTGAGGTGCAAAAGTGGCCTGTGCGAGTTACATATTCTCACAATACACATTGTTTTCTAATATTTACTGAGGTGCAAAAGTGGCCTGTGCGAGTTACATATTCTCACAATACATATTGTTTTCTAATATTTACTGAGGTGCAAAAGTGGCCTGTGCGAGTTACATATTCTCACAATACATATTGTTTTCTAATATTTACTGAGGTGCAAAAGTGGCCTGTGCGAGTTACATATTCTCAGAATACATATTGTTTCTTTCATGTAATTGGCAAGAGTCCATGAGCTAGTGACGTATGGGATATACAATCCTACCAGGAGGGGCAAAGTTTCCAAAACCTAAAAATGCCTACAAATACACCCCTCACCACACCCACAATTCAGTTTTACAAACGTTGCCTCCTATGGAGGTGGTGAAGTAAGTTTGTGCTAGATTTCTATGTTGATATGCGCTTCGCAGCAGGCTGAAGCCTCGTTCCTCTAAGAGTACAGTGAATGTCAGAGGGATGTGAAGGGTGCATCACCTATTGAATACAAAGGTCTTCCTAACGGGGATCTATTTCATAGGTTCTCTGTTATCGGTCGTAGAGATTCATCTCCTACCTCCCTTTTCAGATCGACGATATACTCTTATATACCATTACCTCTACTAATAACTGTTTTAGTACTGGTTTGGCTATCTGCTATATGTGGATGGGTGTCTTTTGGTAAGTATGTCTCATTTACTTAAGACACTCAGCTATGGTTTGGCACTTTTATATATAAAGTTCTAAATATATGTTTGTACTTATATTTGCCATGATTCAGGTTTATCAGTATATTTCCTTTTTGCAGACTGTCAGTTTCATATCTGGGAAATGCTTTAAAAAAAAATAAAAAATAAAATAAAAAAAAATATCTTACCTGAGGTTTTCAAATTGACTCTTTCTATATTGCGGGTTATTTATTGTTTGGGGTTGCAGGCCCCTACAGTGTGCACATGAACTATTAGAAGGTGCTGGATGGTGATATTGATTATTTTATATTCTATACTGCGGGCTGTATTAGGCTTGCGAGAGCGCAAAATGCTATAATTTATTGCGTCATTCTTGGCGCGATACTTTTTTGGCGTGAAAATTACGTTTGTTGACGCAAATTCGTCATTTCCGGCGTCTTAGTTGCCGCAGAGTATTTTCACGAGGTTGCGTCATCTATGACATCCGAGTTTCGTTCTGGGTGTTTGTCAGTTTGTGGTGCGTCATACTTGGCGCCAAACTTTTTTTCATTATTTAAGACCTCATTCCTTTTGCCTCTGGTCTTTTTTTCTATGTCAGAGTACTATTCTGTTTGCATTTTTTCCCATTCCTGAAACTGTCATATAAGGAAATTGATAATTTTGCTTTATATGTTGTTTTTTCTTTTACATACTGCAAGATGTCTCAATCTGATCCTGTCTCAGAATCTACTACTGGAATCCTGCTGCCTGATATCGGTTCTACCAAAGCTAAGTGCATTTGTTGAAAACTTGTGGTAACTGTTCCTCCAGCTGTGGTTTGTAATAGTTGCCATGATAAACTTTTACATGCAGAGAATGTTTCCATTAGTAGTAGTTCATTACATGTTGCTGGTCCATCAACGTTTAATGCTCAGGATATTCCTGTAAATTTAAGAGAATTTATTTCTGATTCTATTCAGAAGGCTTTGTCTGCCATTCCGCCTTCTAATAAAAACGTAAAAAGTCTTTTAAAACTTCTCATAGAGTTGATGAATTTTCTAATGACCGACAACATACTGATTTATCTATCTCTGATGAGGATCTGTCTGATTCAGAGGATCTTGCCTCAGATATTGACACTGACAAATCCTCTTATTTATTTAAAATGGAGTATATTTGTTCTTTATTAAAAGAAGTGTTGATTGCATTAGATATGGAGGAGACTAGTCCTCTTGATACTAAAATTAGTAAACATTTAAATTCGGTTTATAAACCTCAACCCAGAGGTTGTTGCAGTTCCTGATGCTATTTCAGATATGATTTCTAAGGAATGGAATAGACTGGGTACTTCTTTTACTCCTTCAAGGTTTAAAAAATTGTATCCTTTGCCTACTGATAGATTGAAGTTTTAGGAAAAGATCCCCAAAGTTGATGGGACCATCTCTACTCTTGCTAAACGTACTACTATTCCTACGGAAGATAGTACTTCCTTTAAAGATCCTTTAGATAGGAAGCTTGAATCTTATCTAAGGAAAGCTTATTTATGTTCAGGACATCGTAGGCCTGCTATTTATTTGGCTGATGTTGCAGCTGCCTCAACTTTTTGGTTGGAAACTGTAGCGCAACAAGTATCAGATCATAATATGTATAGCATTGTTAAATTAATTCAACATGCTAATAATTTCATTTGCAATGCAATTTTTGATTTCATCAGAATTGATGTTAGATATATGTCTTTAGCTATAAGAGCTTTCTGGCTTAAAACTTGGAATGCTGATATGACTTCTAAATCAACATTGCTATCTCTTTCTTTCCAAGGTAATAAGTTATTTGGTTCTCAGTTGGATTCTATAATTTCAACTGTCACTGGGGGGAAGGGAGCTTTTTTGCCTCAGGATAAAAAATCTAAGGGTAAATTTAAAGCTCCTAACTGTTTTTGTTCCTTTCAACAAAATAAGGAACAGAAACCTAGTCCTTCCCCTAAGGTATCTGTCTCCAATTGGAAGCCTTCCTCAATCTGGAATAAATCCAAGACATTTAAGAGATCTAAACCAGCCCCCAAGTCCGCATGAAGGTGCAGGCCTCATTCCAGCTCAGCTGGTAGGGGGCAGATTAAACTTTTTCAAGGATGTTTGCTGAAGTGTGTTTCAGACCTGGAGTTATCTGGGGTAATCGTGCCAGTTCCTTTTCAGGAACAAGATCTGGGGTTTTATTCAAATCTGTTCATTGTCCCAAAGAAAGAAAATTCATTCAGACCAGTTCTGGATCTAAAAGTCTTGAATCGTTATGTAAGAGTACCAACATTCAAAATGGTGACTATAAGGACTATTCTGCCTTTTGTTCAGCAAGGGCATTATATGTCCACAATAGACTTACAGGATGCATATCTTCATATTCCGATTAATCCAGATCACTATCAGTTCCTGAGATTCTATTTTCTAGACAATCCTTATCAATTTGTTGCTCTTCCTTTTGGCCTAGCGACAGCTCCAAAGATCTTTTCAAAGGTTCTCTGTGCCCTACTCTCTGTAATCAGAGAGTGGGGTATTGTGGTGTTTCCTTATTTGGACGATATCTTGGTACTAGCTCAGTCTTTACGTTCTGCATAATCTCACATGAATCAACTAGTGTTGTTTCTTCAAAGACATGGTCGGAGGATCAATTTACCAAAAAGTTCTTTGATTCCTCAGACAAGGGTAACTTTTTTAGGTTTCCAAATAGATTCAGTATCCATGACTTTGTCTCTAACAGACAAGAGACGTCTGGAATTGGTTGCAGCCTGTCGGAACCTTCAGTCTCAGTCATTCCCTTCAGTAGCTATGTGCATGGAGGTTTTAGGTCTCATGACTGCAGCATCGGACGCGATCCCCTTTGCTCGTTTTCACATGAGACCTCTTTAGCTTTGTATGCTGAACCAATGGTGCAGGGATTATACAAGGATATCACAATTAATATCGTTAATCCCAATGTTCGACTATCTCTGACTTGGTGGTTAGATCACCATAGTATAGTTCAAGGGGCCTCTTTTGTTCGTCCAACCTGGACTGTGATCACAACACATGCAAGTCTTTCAGGTTATGGAGTGGTCTGGGGATCTCTGACAGCACAAGGGGTTTGGAAATCTCAAGAGGCGAGATTACCAATCAATATTTTGGAACTCTGTGCGATTCTCAGAGCTCTTCCGTTTTGGCCTCTATTGAAGAGAGAGCCGTTTGTTTTTAGACAGACAATGTCACAACTGTGGCATATGTCAATCATCAGGGTGGGACTCACAGTCCTCAGGCTATGAAAGAAGTATCCCGTATACTTGTTTGGGCAGAATCCAGCTCCTGTCTAATTTCTACGGTCCATATCCCAGGTATAGACAATTGGGAAGCGGATTATCTCGTCAAACTTTACATCCGGGAGAGTGGTCTCTTCACCCAGATGTGTTTTTATAAATTGTTCAGATGTGGGGCTTCCGGAAATAGATCTGATGGCTTCTTATCTAAACGAGAAACTTCACAGGTAACTGTTCAGGTCCAGGGATCCTCAGGCGGAAGCAGTGGATTAATTGACACTTCCCTGGAGTTATCAACCTGCCTATATTTTTCCGCCTCTAGTTCTTCTTCCAAGAGTGATTTCCAAGATCATCAGGGAGCAATCTTTGTGCTGCTGGTGGCTCCAGCATGGGCTCACAGGTTTTGGTATGCAGATCTTGTCCGGATGTCCAGTTGCCAACCATGGCCACTTCCACTAAGGCCAGACCTTCTATCTCAAGGTCTGTTTTATTCCATCAGGATCTCAAATCATTAAATTTGAAGGTATGGAAATTGAACGCTTAGTGCTTAGTCATAGAGGTTTCTCTGACTCAGTGATTAATACTATGTTGCAGGCTCGTAAATCTGTTTATAGAAAGATTTATTATCGAGTTTGGAAGACTTACATTTCATGGTGTTCTTCTCATAAATTCTCTTGGCATTCTTTTAGAGTTTCTAGAATTTTACAGTTTCTTCAGAATGGTTTGGATAAGGGTTTGTCTGCAAGTTCCTTGAAAGGACAAATCTCTGCTCTGTTTTATTTCACAGAAACATTGCTAAACTCCCTGATATTCATTGTTTTGTACAGGCTTTGGTTCGTATCAAGCCTGTCATTAAATCAATCTCTCCTCCTTGGAGTCTTAATTTGGTTTTGAAGGCTTTACAGGCTCCTCTGTTTGAGCCTATGCATTCTTTGGACATTAAATTGCTTTCTTGGAAAGTGTTGTTTCTTTTGGCCATCTCTTCTGCTAGAAGAGTTTCTGAATTATCTGCTCTTTCTTGTGAGTCTCCTTTTCTGATTTTTCATCAGGATAAGGCAGTTTTGCGGACATCATTTAAATTCTTACCTAAAGTTGTGAATTCCAACAACATTAGTAGGGAAATTGTTGTCCCTTCTTTGTGTCCCCATCCTAAGAATTCTTTGGAAAAGTAAATTTATGCTTAACTGATAAATTAATTTCTTCTATGGTACGACGAGTCCACGGATTCATCCTTTACTTGTGGGATATTATTTTACTGCTAACAGGAAGTGGCAAAGAGCACCACAGCAGAGCTGTCTATATAGCTCCTCCCTTAGCTCCACCCCCCAGTCAATCAACCGAAGGTACAGGAAGAAAAAGGAGAAACTACAAGGTGCAGAGGTGACTGAAGTTAAAAATAAAAAAATATAATCTGTCTTAAAATGACAGGGCGGGCCGTGGACTCGCCTTACCATAGAAGAAATTAATTTATCAGGTAAGCATAAATTTACTTTTCTTCTATAAGGTACGACAAGTCCACAGATTCATCCTTTACTTGTGGGATACAATACCAAAGCTACAGGACACAGATGAATGGGAGGGACAAGACAGATGGTTAAACAGAAGGCACCACTGCTTGAAGAACCTTTCTCCCAAAAATAGCCTCCAAAGAAGCAAAAGTATCAAATTTGGAAAATTTGGAAAAGGTATGAAGCGAAGACCAAGAAGGAATACAGGTTTGGTACGTAAAACCACCTTATCAGCATGGAAAACAAGATAAGGCGAGTCGCATTGCAATGCAGATAGTTCAGAAACTCTTCGAGCCGAAGAGATAGCAACTAAAAACAGAACTTTCCAAGATAGAAGCTTAATATCTATGGAATGCATAGGTTCAAACGGAACCCCTTGGAGAACTTTAGAACTAAATTCAAACTCCATGGCGGAGCAACAGGTTTAAACACAGGCTTGATTCTAACTAAAGCCTGACAGAACGACTGAACGTCTGGAACATCTGCCAGACGCTTGTGCAGTAGAATTGATAAAGCAGATATCTGTCCCTTTAAGGAACTAGCTGATAGCCCCTTCTCCAATTCTTCTTGGAGAAAGGAAAAAATCCTAGGAATCCTGATCTTACTACTTGATTAGCCTTTGGATTCGCACCAATAAAGAAATTTACGCCATATCTTATGATAAATTTTCCTAGTGACAGGCTTTCGAGCCTGAATCAAGGTATCTATGACCGACTCAGAGAAACCCCGCTTGGATAAAATCAAGCGTTCAATCTCCAAGCAGTCAGCCACAGAGAAACTAGATTTGGATGCTGGAACGGACCTTGAATCAGAAGGTCCTGTCTCAGTGGCAGAGTCCATGGTGGAAGAGATGACATGTCTACCAGGTCTGCATACCAAGTCCTGCATGGCCACGCAGGTGCTATCAAAATCACCAAAGCTCTCTCCTGTTTGATTCTGGCAATCAAACGAGGAAGGAGAGGAAATGGTGGAAACACGTAAGCCAGGTTGAACGACCAGGGTACTGCTAGAGCATCTATCAGTACTGCCTGAGGATCCCTTGACCTGGACCCGTAACAAGGAAGTTTGGCGTTCTGACGAGATGCCATCAGATCCAATTCTGGTGTGCCCTATTGCTGAATCAATTGTGCAAACACCTCTGGATGGAGTTCCCACTCCCCCGGATGAAAAGTCTGACTACTTAGAAAATCCGCTTCCCTGTTCTCCACTCCTGGGATATAGATTGCTGATAGATGGCAAGAGTGAGTCTCTGCCCATCAAATTATTTTGGTAACCTCTATCATCACTAGAGAACTCTTTGTTCCCCCCTGATGATTGATATATGTTACAGTCGTGATATTGTCCGACTGGAATCTTATGAATCTGGCCGAAGCCAGCTGAGGCCATGCCTGAAGCGCGTTGAATATGGCTCTCAGTTCTAGAATATTTATCGGGAGGAGAGCCTCCTCCTGAGTCCACAAACCCTGTGCTTTCAGGGAATTCCAGACTGCACCCCAGCCCAATAGGCTGGCGTCCGTCGTCACTATAACCCATGCTGGCCTGCAGAAACACATTCCCTGGGACAGATGATCCTGTGACAACCACCAAAGAAGAGAGTCTCTGGTCTCTTGATCCAGATTTAAATATGCATAATCCCCATTCCACTGTTTGAGCCTGCATAGTTGCAGTGGTCTGAGATGCAAGCAAGCAAACGGAACTATGTCCATTGCCGCTACCATTAGTCCGATTACCTCCATACACTGAGCCACTGACGGCCGAGGAATGGAATGAAGAGCTCGGCAGGTGGTTAAAATCTTTGATTTCCTGACCTCCGTAAGAAAAATTTTCATGTCCACCGAATCTATCAGAGTTCCCAGGAATGGAACTCTTCTGAGGGGGATAAGTGAACTCTTTTTTACGTTCACCTTCCACCCGTAAGATCTTAGAAAAGCCAACACGATGTCCGTGTGAGACTTGGCTAGTTGGTAAGTTGACGCCTGAATTAAGATATCGTCCAGATAAGGCGCCACTGCTATGCCCGCGGCCTTAGAACTGCCATAAGGGACCCTAGCACCTTTGTGAAAATTCTGGGAGCTGTGGCCAATCAGAAGGGAAGAGCCACAAACTGGTAATGCTTGTCCAGAAAGGTGAACCTGAGGAACTGGTGATGATCTTTGTGGATAGGGATGTGTAGATATGCATCCTTTAAGTCCACGGTGGTCATATATTGACCCTCCTGGATCATTGGTAAAATAGTCCGAATGGTCTCTGTGGCAAACCTAGCCACTTCTGGACTATAATGTAAGAAAGAGTTAACTTTGTTCAGCTTTCAGAAGCTATTTTCTAAATACAAGGTTGCTGGCATCAGCTATTGTGTAACATAGTAACATAGTAGATAAGGTTGAAAAAAGACTGAAGTCCATCGAGTTCAACCTATACAAATCTAAAATACTTAATAGCTCCAGTTAAGCTTAAATAACCCCATTAAAATGTGACCCATTTAATACTAGCAATCATATCCATGAATTTTGTTTATATACAGAAATTTATCCAGACTATTTTTAAATTAATCTATGGTATTGGCATTCACTACCTCCTTTGGTAATGAGTTCCACAATTTTATTGCTCTTACAGTGAAAAAACGTTTCCGTTGCAGGAGATTAAATCTCCTTTCCTCCAACCTTAAATTATGACCTCTTGTCAGAAACAATTTTCTTGGAATAAAAAGAGCTTCTGCCATCTCTGTATATGGGCCTTGAATATATTTATATAAAGTAATCATGTCACCTCTCAAGCGCCTTTTTTCTAAAGAGAACAGACCCAGTTTGGCTAGCCTCTCCTCATAGGTTAATTTCTCCAATCCCCTTATTAGCTTTGTGGCCCTTCTCTGAACTTTTTCTAGTTCTGCAATATCTTTTTTAGCAATTGGTCCCCAGAACTGCACTCCAAACTCAAGGTGAGGTCTTACCAGGGCTTTATATAATGACAGAATTATGCTTTCCTCCCTTGAATCAATGCCTCTTTTAATACATGCTAGTATCTTATTAGCCTTTGAAGCCGCTGCCCTGCATTGTGCACTCATCTTTAGCTTGTTATCTATTACTACTCTTAAATCCCTTTCCTCCTGTGTTTGGCTAAGTCTTGTCCCATTTAAAAAATACGTAGCCTGCTTATTTTTACTTCCAAAATGTAGAACCTTACATTTTTCCGTATTAAATCTCATTTTCCATTCACTTGCCCATAGTTCTAATTTTAGCAAATCCCTTTGTAAAGAGAGTTCGTCCTGCTCTGACCTAATGACCTTACTTAACTTAGTATCATCTGCAAAAATAGAGATGTCGCTATTTAATCCTTGCTCCAAGTCATTTATAAAAATATTAAAAAGAACAGGGCCCAGTACTGATCCCTGGGGGACGCCACTGATTACCTTTGTCCAATCTGAGTATGATCCATTTACTACTACTCGTTGCTCCCTATCTTTTATCCAGTTATTTATCCATGAGCTAACATTTTCAGCTATTCCCAGTCCCTTAATTTTGTGCATTAATCTCTCATGTGGCACTGTATCAAATGCCTTTGCAAAATCTAAGTATATCACATCAACTGATTCCCCTTTATCTATATTTTTACTTACTTCCTCGTAGAATCTAATTAGATTAGTTTGACATGATCTATTTCTCCTAAAGCCATGCTGATTAGAACTCATAATCTTGTTTACACAAATATGCTCATCAATATAATCCCTTATAATCCCTTCAAATATCTTCCCCACTATTGATGTCAGACTAACTGGTCTATAGCTTCCTGGATCATCCCTGCTTCCCTTTTTGAAGAGTGGCACCACATCAGCTTTACGCCAATCCTGGGGTACCATGCCTGAGGATAATGAGTCTTGAAAAATTAAGAGTAAAGGTTTGTCTATAACAGTGCTAAGTTCACTTAACACCCTTGGGTGTATTCCATCTGGGCCTGGAGTTTTATTTACCTTAATATTTTTTAGTTTTTTCCTGATATCCTCTAAACAAAACCCAGTTAGTGGTATGGACTGGCATGTTCTATTCTGTTCCAAAGTATCATTCAATGGTTCCTCTCTTGTGTATACTGAAGAAAAAAACTGGTTTAGTACCTCAGCCTTCTCCCTGTCATTATTTATCATGCTACCCTCCACACATTTTAATGTACCTATATTATCCTACTTAGATGTTTTGCTATTTATGTACTTAAAGAACCTTTTAGGGTTAGACTTAGAATCCTTGGCAATTAATTTTTTCAATTTTGGCTAATTTGATTGCTTTTTTGCATGCTTTGTTACATTCCTTATAAATATTGTATGCTGGGTCTGTACTATTTTCTTTTAATAATTTAAATGCCCTACGTTTTTTCCTAATTTCTCTTAACACATTTTTATTTAGCCATAACGGCTTAGTTTTTTTTATTTTTATTTTTATAACCATATGGTATGTATTGATATGTATATTTATTTAACAAATTTTTAAATATTATCCATTTATCCTCTGTATTTTTATTAGAAAATACATTGTCCCAATTTATATTATTTAATGATTTCCTTAAATCGTTGAATTTTGCTTTCTTGAAATTAAAAGTCTTAGTTAAGCCTTTAAAACACTGCATATGAAGAGATTTCAAATGTGACCATGTTATGATCACTGTTACCCAAATGTTCTTTAGCTTCTATGTTTGATATTATATCTGTATTGTTTGATAGCACTAAATCCAATATAGCTTTACTCCTAGTTGGCTCCTCTATTAATTGTGACAAGAAGTTATCCCTGAGAACATTTAAAAATCTATCCCCCTTAGCTGAATTACTAGTTTCATTGGCCCAGTTTATATCAGGGTAGTTAAAATCTCCCATAATTACAGCACTGTTATTAGCAGCCTTACCTATTTGGATAAGTAATTGAGTTTCCTCCGGGTCACTAATGTTGGGAGGCTTGTAGCATGTTCCTAGTAATATTTTTTTAGGATTTTTCCCCCCACTCTTTATTTCAACCCACAGGGTCTCTACATTGTCACTTGTATCATAAATATCTTCCCTTATTGTAGGTTTAAGGTCAGGTTTAATATACATGCAAATTCCTCCACCCCTTTTATTATTCCTGTCCCTCCTAAATAATGTATACCCCTCTAAGTTAACTGCCCAGTCATGTGAATCATCCCACCAAGTTTCAGTTATACTGATAACATCATAGTCCTCTTCTGCAACTAAGAGCGTCAGCTCCCCCATTTTACCTGTCATGCTTCTTGCATTTGTTGTCATACATTTAATTTTCATGTGCTTTCTGCTGCTACTTGGTGTACTTTCCTCTATACTTTCTAATGTGACATTTCTTAAGTCATCCCTTCCTTGAGATATTAAGGGAGTGACATATTCAGAGACTGATCTCTCTGTTCTATTTTGTTCTAATTGACCCTCCCCCCCTTTGCCTAGTTTAAAAGGTTCTATAAACGTGCTACCATCCTTTCCCCCAACACACCTGCACCCATGTCATTCAGGTGCAATCCATCCTTACTGTACAAATTGTACCCTAGTGAAAAATCAGCCCAGTGTTCTAAAAAGTCAAACCCTCATTTTTACACCATGTTTTTAGCCATGAATTAACAGACCTTAGCTCCTTCTGCCTTACTGAGTTAACACACGGCACTGGTAATATCTCAGAACATATTACTTTGGAGGTCCTTGCTTTAAGCTTGCTACCTAACTCCCTGAAGTCATTTTTTAGGACACTCCATCTCCCACTGATTCCTTCATTAGTACCAATATGCACCATGACTGCAGGATCAGACCCACATCCCTCTAACAATCTATCAATACGCTCCACAATATGCCTAACACGAGCCCCTGGAAGACAGCAAACTGTTCTATGTAAAGGGTCTGGATGACAAATTACCCTATCAACCTTCCTTATAATAGAGTCTCCTACCACCAACATCTGCCTCTGGCCCTGACTTGTATGCCCCTCTTCCATGACTGAAGGACTGCCCACCATAGTATGCTCCTCTTCCACAGCTAAAGGACTGTTCACAATACTAGGCAACACGGCCCTCTCTGACACTGCCACCCTGAACTGATATCCCCAACATCTTCACTTAATCTTGCAAATCTATTGGGGTGTACCAGCTCAGAACTGGCCTGTCTCTTCCGCTTACTTCGCCCTCTTACTGTGACCCAGCTACATCCTGGAGTCTCCTCATCTGAATCCTCCCCATTCCCACTGCTGGAACCATTAACAACCAGCTCAGTCCTATCCATTTCCCTTTCAAGTGTCTGAATTTCATGTAGTGTTGCAATTCGTTCCTCCAGATCCCCAATACGAGTTTCTAAAGAGACAATATGCTCGCACTTGCCACAAACATATAATCCCAGAAGCGGCTGCTCCAGTGATGCAAACATGTGGCAAGCTGTACACTGAATGAGATTCTCACACATTCTTAATAAAAGGTTTAACTTAAAAGTATAAAATAAATATATTTCCCCTTGGTTACTCAAAAACCTTGTTTGCCCAACTACCTTGGTTAGCTAACTATTATACTTAAACAGAAAATGTTACTTTAACAGAGAATCAATACAGCAAGCCTAAAAGAGCAAGCTCACAGAGTAAATGTGCTAAATTTATAGGCTTGCAAGGCCCAAACAGGTGAAAATAATCCCACCCCTAATTACCCACACAGACAGAAAAAAAAAAAATAAAAAAAAAAATGGAATGCTAGAAATAAAGTTATTTAGTTATTTCCTTTTTTTAAATTAAAAATGCAACCCTTGCAAAGCAAATAATTTATAAAATAGCTTGGTTAGCTATTATACTTAAACAGACAATGTTACTTTAACAGATAATCAATACCGCAAGCCTAAAAGAGCAAGCTCACAGAGTAAATGTGCTAAATTTATAGGCTTGCAAGGCACACACAGGTGAAAATAATCCCACCCCTAATTACCCACACAGACAGAAAAAAATAAAATAAAATAAAAAATGGAATGCTAGAAATAAAGTTATTTAGTTATTTCCTTTTTTTAAATTAAAAATGCAACCCTTGCAAAGCAAATAATTTATAAAATAGCTTGGTTAGCTATTATACTTAAACAGACAATGTTACTTTAACAGATAATCAATACCGCAAGCCTGAAAGAGTGTGCTCTAATTAAGTTTAGTGATAAACATTCCCATTGTCTAATCATCTCCATGGTCAGACTGCTAGTTGATAAGATGGGACTGCATTGTTTTCTTGTGTTTAGATTGCTATCTGCTTAAGTAATGTAATTTCTATTGTGGCATGTCAAAGGGCGTTTGCTCTCTATCTAATGTACAATATTCTTTCAACCCCCCAGCTGGGGTCAGACCTGCATAAATACTAGGCATATAGCCTTTAATAAATGTCATTCTGATTTAAACCTGAAAACTGGCTGGGTTGTGAGTTGTTGACTCCAAAACTGTGTTTCGTCCGGTTATTGGGAGTATTGGGATATAGCCTTACTTTTCAGCGCTGACTGTGGATTTACCGGTTATACCCGCGGAGATCGTAGATTTTAATATTGCCCTCCGCTACAATTGGTGGCAAGCGGTGGGATTCGACCTTACAGCCGAAAAGCGCAATTCGTGCAATTGTAACTGCCGAATAAGAAAAGGGAATGGCAAGCAGAATACAGCGAAAGAACAGACTACCGAAGTGAATGGAGACAGATTATTCTAAGCTAAAGAGACAAACGTTAAAGGAACTGCTAGAAGCCAGGGGAAAGATAGCCAGCAGCAAACCCAAGGCTATATTAATTGCCGAGCTGATGGAGGGAGACAGAGCTTGCAGCGCTACGCCTCCAGCAGCCATGGAGGAGACCCTATACCAGAGGGAAATGAGGACCAGGCTGGAATTTTTAACCCAACCTGTACCACGGGACATGCTATCCATGGTAATGGCTGATGTGCAGGAGTATGTGATGGCACACAGTCCGCGGAATGCATCCTCCCGAGCAGAATCCATTTCGGAAGCACTCAGCAATCCAGTAAGACCCAAAATCCCATATCATGCCTTTAAAATGTTTTGTGAGGAGAAAGATGAGATCGATGGGTATTTACAGGATTTTGAGAGACTGTGCGAGTTACATGATTTGGAGCAGTCTGTATGGGTGCCGGTGCTAGCAGGCAAGCTAGCCGGTAGGGCAGCGGAAGCATATCGCGCTGTACCCAGGGAGTACAGCAAGGATTACGCTAAAGTGAAGAGAGCGATCTTGGAAAGATATGCCATTACCCCAGAGGCAAGTTTAGAGGCCTGCGCAAGCCAGAAAGAGATTCCCATGCAGAGTGGGCCCACAAGCTGGATCAAATATCTCAGGGGTGGATACAGGCCAGCCAAGCTACCACCATGGAAGAATCGCGACAACTGATGCTGTTGGAGCAATTCTTTAACGGCTTGTCCCCAGAAGCCCAAGAGTGGGTTCGGGACCGTAAACCCTCCACCCTGCATGAAGCTGCTCGCCTGGCAGATGAGTATATGGATGCCCGCAAACTGGACACTGCTACCACTAAGCACCCTGCTAGAGTGGAGTACAGACCCCCAGTCACCCCAGCAGCTGCCAGTTATCAACCCCCGGCGCACCGCTATACCACACGGCCTCCGGCCACAAACTACCCTCAGAGAGCCCGGTTCAATTTGCGGGGCTACTCACAACCTATTCGGTGCTTTGGATGTAAGCAACTAGGGCACAAAAGACCAGAGTGTCCCCTAAATGCAGCGAACCAAGCACAGTCCTGGAGAAGACCCGCCGGCGGAATCCCACGTAATTCTCAGCCTGCGGCCCGCTACGTAGAGGCGCAAGAATGCTGGGGCAGCCTACATGAAGCAGACCCCGTGCAAGCTGCCCGCCGGAATAACCGGCAACTGGTTAAAGTGAATGGGAAGGAGGTCAGTGGTCTACGGGATACTGGTGCTACCATGACCTTGCTTCAAAAGAACTTGGTGTCTGAGAAACAGCACACTGGAGACAATGTGGCTGTGAGGGTAGCAGGGGGCACTGTGTTCCGCCTACCTGTTGCCAGGGTACATTTGGATTGGGGAGTGGGCGCTAGACCTGTGAATGTGGGGGTCAAGAAGGACTTACCTGCTGATGTTCTCCTTTGAAATAACTTGGCCCCACTTGTTTCTGCCTATGCTCCCATGGGTCCCGCTGATGTTAACCCTGTGACTACCCGTGCCCAGATCCGTGCAGCAGAGACTGACCCACCTGCTGCTAAGCCCCAGGATGCTGAGCTCAGTAAATCTCTATCCGCTATTGATACGTGGAAGTCCCGCTACAATGCGCTGATGAAGGAGAAGAGTCACGTAGAGGATAAAATGGTCACGTTAAATAATCACGTAACAGTGCTAGCGGGAGAGAAGAGGAGTGCAGAGGAAAAATCATGTTTAGAACAGGAATCTCTGCTAGACAGGCTGCACCGACAGGCTGCAGAAAACACGAGCTTGAGAGTGGAACATGAAACATTAAAGACAAACTTAGTGACACTGGAGGAAAATCTGACGCTGGCTCATAGTGAGGTGCAGCAACTCAAGAGCACCCTATGTCAGTATGAAGGGATTAAGGATACCTATAAAGAGCAGGTACAAAAAACTCGTAAAGAAGCTGATGAGAGCATTGTGGCAAACCTAGCTACTTCTGGACTATAATGTAAGAAAGAGTTAACTTTGTTCAGCTTTCAGAAGCTATTTTCTAAATACAAGGTTGCTGGCATCAGCTATTGCGTGCTCTAATTAAGTTTAGTGATAAACATTCCCATTGTCTAATCATCTCCAGAGTCAGACTGCTAGTTGATAAGATGGGACTGCATTGTTTTCTTGTGTTTAAATTGCTATCTGCTTAAGTAATGTAATTTCTATTGTGGCATGTAAAAGGGCGTTTGCTCTCTATCTAATGTACAATATTCTTTCAACCCCCCAGCTGGGGTCAGACCTGCATAAATACTAGGCATATAGCCTTTAATAAATGTCATTCTGTTTTAAACCTGAAAACTGGCTGGGTTGTGAGTTGTTGACTCACAAACTGTGTTTCGTCCGGTTATTGGGAGTATTGGGATATTGCTTTACTTTTCAGCGCTGACTGTGGATTTACCGGTTATACCCGCGGAGATCGTAGATTTTAATATTGCCCTCCACTACAGTCTCCATCTTGAAGGATGGGACTCTGAGGAATTTGTTTAGGATCTTGAGATCTAAAATGGGTCTGAAGGTTCCCTCTTTTTTGGGAACCACAAACAGATTGGAGTAGAACCCCTGCCTCTGTTCTGTTTTCGGAACTGGGCAGATCACTCCCATGGTATATAGGTCTTCTACACAGCGTAAGAACGCCTCTCTTTTTGTCTGGTTCACAGACAATTGAGAAAGATGGAATCTCCCCCTTGGAGGAGAATCTTTGAAATCTAGAAGATAACCCTGGGTTACGATTTCTAAAGCCCAGGAGTACTGAAGTCTCTTGCCCAAGCCTGAGCAAAGAGAGAAAGTCTGCCCCCTACTAGATCCGGTCCCGGATCGGGGGCTACCCCTTCATGCTGTCTTGGTGGCAGCAGCGGGCTTCTTGGCCTGTTTACCCTTGTTCAAAGTCTGGTTAGGTGTCCAGACTGACTTGGATTGAGCAAAACCCCCCTCTTGCTTTGCAGCAGGGGAAGAGGTAAAGTGACCACCTTTGAAGTTTCGAAAGGAACAAAAATTATTTTGTTTGGTCCTCATCTTATTTGTCTTGTCCCGAGGAAGGGCATGGCCTTTCCCTCCAGTGATGTCTGAAATGATCTCTTTCAGTTCAGGCCCAAATAGGGTCTTACCCTTGAAAGGGATGGCTAAAAACTTAGATTTTGATGACACATCAGCAGACCAGGACTTAAGCCATAACGCTCTACGCGCTAAAATGGAAAAACCTGAATTCTTTGCCGCTAATTTAGCCAATTGAAAAGCGGCATCTGTAATGAAAGATCTAATAGATCTAACCACGAAAGACTTTATCATCAGATTACTTAAACTTGTACTAACACACAACTACTTTGTATTTGATGATAAGTTCTTTTTACAAATATGTGGCACCGCAATGGGCACATCCTGTGCACCGACTTACGCAAATATATACCTGGGCTGGTGGGAAGAGATGATTGTGTTCAATGACACCATGAACCAATACACTCAATACATCTCCCCCTGGTCCAGGTATATAGACGATATTCTCCTCATATGGGAGGGTCCGATAGAATTATTGGAAAAGTTCATTCAACTACTGAACACCAATCCTTTTGGGTTATTTTTAACATATAATACCAGTTATGAGAAAGTTGAATTTTTGGACCTGACGATCTTTAAATGTGATGACAAACGAGTGACGGAAACTTATAGAAAATCCACTGCTACTAACAATATTTTACATGCACTAAGCAATCATCATCCGTCCACGATCACTAGCCTCCCATATGGTGAATACCTTAGAATAAGGATAAATTGTACAGATATCTGCTCTTTCAAAAAATCAGCTTTGGAATTGAGATAAATTACTCAAGCAAGGTTACTCTAGGAAATTATTAGCTAACGCAGGTCTGAACTTCTTAAACCTAACAAAAAATGTGAATCAGAATCCAATACCATCAGATTTATATCCACTTATAACCATCAAAGTGACAAAGTGAGTTCAATTATCAAAAATGTACTGGCATATCCTTTAAAAATGATGAAAGGTTAAAAACACTCTTACCAGAGAGACCATCTTTCAATTTTAGGTGTGCTAAGAATTTGATGGATAGCCTTACTAAAAGTCATTTTGATAGAAACAGAAACAAAAAACCCATTAATCAAGGCTCTACCCCATGTGGACATTGTAAAACATGTCAATTTATGATTAAAAAAGATTCTATCACTGATAGATTTTCCAAAAAATGGAAAATTAAAACTCATATAAATTGTCAAAGTGATAATGTCATCTACTGTTTGTCATGTTCATGCAATTTGATCTATACAGGCATGACAACACGTAAATTGAGTACCAGGGTTACTGAACACTTAAGTAACATATGCAATGCCCAGAAAGACCTAAAAGAGGGTAAGCAGATAACAAGCGTAACAAAACACTTTATGCAATACCACACAGGTAAAACTACCTCCTTTAAATGTTGGGGCCTGGAACGAGTTAAACCAGGTATCAGAGGGGGGAATACTGAAAGTATTTTACTACAAAAAGAAACAGGCTGGATTTTCAAACTGAATTCAGTCATGCCACACGGTATGAATGAAGCCAATAACTACTGGGTCTTTTTAACCTATCCTCCTTAGTTAGAAGGATATAAATCTGAATTCTGATTTTTAATTTCATGTATATACAATTCTTATTAACTTAGAATGGAACTAGAATGTGATTAATTACAGCTATATTCCTGTATTACCTGGAAATGGGGATTTAGCTCTAATATAGACTGAATGGTAAAACATAATGTTGCATAGCGACTGAAAATGTTTTGGTCTGCATTCAACTGATCTGAGATAAAAAAATATATATATATTATGGAATGTAAGTCTATATGCTGCCCATAGCACGATTGGAACTACTTAGGTTTTCACTTCTAATTTATTTTCTTCTAGGACTATGTGATATGACTTGGGTACATACAGAATAGCACCTAATGTTTTCCCTATGTACACGCATATTTATTATCATACTAATGCGTTGCTATTAATGGGGAGTTGTCACCAATTGATAACTACCTAATATGCAGTGAATGGAGTCTGTATTCACACTACAAACATATGTAACTTAGGTTTCAATTTACTGACAAATGAATATAGTGTGCAAATTCCTGTTATTTGTGGTTTAAGGTGCGATGCAATTGACAAATACTGAGCCGACACTCATATTGTCATTATTTAATTAGTGTATGAATACAAGAGACATTTTTAATCTATAGCGACATTCATTCATTTAGAATCAGCCATTTGTGACATGTTTGTCTTATACTTTAAGATGAATTATAATAAACACATGAAATATGATGTTAGTATTAGTAATCACTACGGCACATTTTCTTCTCCTCTTTATTCGTAACTTGCAAGTCACATTCTAAACGGCTGAATTACATAGATGTGTCTCTTTGCCTGTAGTCATACACACGAGAATACACATCACATCATCGCTCAGTATTACGGCTAACAACCAGTTAGATCTCGGTCTATTCACATGCCCCTAGCAGTCACGTTATGATTGGAGAATCATGGGGGCGGTTTTGCCGGATGAGATGAGATTGGTTAGAGAACCGGTAGTTCTGTGCTATAAGAAGGGGTGGCACCCGGGCCTCAGTTTGTCCTGCCACATTGAAAAAGGCTGATATCACAGCCGAAACGCGTTTGTGCTCTATGTAAGCACCTCGGTGCACATACTTTGGTTTTAAACATAGCTGTCCCTTGTCCCTGTCACCTGAAGCCGAGGGAGCAGTTATCGGCCAGGAAACAGGGGGATAAGGTGATTAGCAATTTTGTGGGTACTGTTTTGATTAAAGGTCTATATTTTTTTAACTGTTACATATTAAAAATTAATTTTTTTAATTACTAGTAGTAGGAATGAGTGCTAAATAAACCCAACTCTTGAGGTTCTCTTACCTCTTCTGTATCGCTATTCTTATGTAGGGTTAGCACTGGAAATTATTTCCATTTATTCCACTCATATACTGTACCTAGTGCCAGTTCTCTACTCCTATATTATAACATATCCATATAGATAGCATCATTATGGCTTCATCATATGGATAATGCTTGCACTGTGAGTAATTCCCAATGACTAAGAACATACCATATTTATTTTTTACACTGGCAGCTTTCAGACCCATCAGATCTGGCAGTTGATCTATGATGACTTCCCGACTTGCCCTCACTTTGTGAATTCTTTCAATGCTTCTCCTTTGCCAGTCAGTCCAATAGATATAGTCACCAAGTAATGTAAATCCAAATATATGGGGCAGCTTATCTTCTAAAAGGGTTTTCCTCATGGTCCCATCCACATTCATAACCTGATGCAAAGAAAATAAAAACATGTTTAAACATAAAGCAGCGTTTATCAGTAGACGAGCAGTATTCAGATATGTGGGAGACTGAAGCTTTATCTTTTTGTAGATTTACTATAACACACTTATCTGATATAGGTCTATAGGACAGCTGTTATTTATTTATTTAATCAATCACACACCAGGGTTATTTATTTAATCACACACCAGGGTTATTTATTTAATCACACACCAGGGTTATTTATTTAATCACACACCAGGGTTATTTATTTAATCACACACCAGGGTTATTTATTTAATCACACACCAGGGTTATTTATTTAATCACACACCAGGGTTATTTATTTAATCACACACCAGGGTTATTTATTTAATCACACACCAGGGTTATTTATTTAATCACACACCAGGGTTATTTATTTAATCACACACCAGGGTTATTTATTTAATCACACACCAGGGTTATTTATTTAATCACACACCGGGGTTATTTATTTAATCACACACCGGGGTTATTTATTTAATCACACACCAGGGTTATTTATTTAATCACACACCAGGGTTATTTATTTAATCACACACCAGGGTTATTTATTTAATCACACACCAGGGTTATTTATTTAATCACACACCAGGGTTATTTATTTAATCACACACCGGGGTTATTTATTTAATCACACACCAGGGTTATTTATTTAATCACACACCAGGGTTATTTATTTAATCACACACCAGGGTTATTTATTTAATCACACACCAGGGTTATTTATTTAATCACACACCAGGGTTATTTATTTAATCACACACCAGGGTTATTTATTTAATCACACACCAGGGTTATTTATTTAATCACACACCAGGGTTATTTATTTAATCACACACCAGGATTCTTGTGCCACTTTACAGATCCTCTGGAATATTGTGTACAGTTCTGGAGACCACATCTCCAGAAGGATATAAATAAAAAAGAAACCATACAAAGAAGGGCTACTAAATGGTACATGGTCTAAAATATGAAACAGGCAAAGAAAGACTCTATGACCTAAATATGTAAAGTTTAGAGGAGACAAGGGAAAGAGGTAACATGATATAAACCCTACAATGAAGTGGAAGCTGAAAGCATTTTCCACAAAAAAACTAATCAAAACCAGGGGTCACAATCTTAAGTTAGATGGTAACAGATTCATAAAAATGGGAGGAAGCATTATTTTACAGAAAGTGTGGTGGATTCATTATCTGCTAGCTCCTAGGCCCCACTACCTAAACCCCATAAAATTAGCTGCAGGGCCAGTAGGATATACTCATAAAAGGTGAGGAAGACACCCCACAACACTTGGGGAACAGAGCGGGCTTAAAAAACAGAGACCTGTGTATCCCACACAAGACCGCATGTGCTGCAAGGTGTAGTGGGACCGCTCCAGATAGCAGGCCCCGACCGGGAGATAATAGCAGGCAGGCCAAGGCGCACCAAAAATAGCAGTTAATACTGCACCAGGAGAAAACACCCCACATAGCCTGGAAGATCGATTAAACTGACAATCAGGGCAGTCCCAGTCAGGGAGGCTACAGCAGCCAGCGCATCACAAGCACAGCCCATGCAGTCGAGCAGTGAGAGCGCTCGAGAGGCACAGATCACGGTCTAGAGAAGGAGCACACGCATTGTAACGGAGGCCATCATAACAGAGTGCACGGGTAAGGCAGCTGCACATACCTCTTACAACTAGGCATTTTAACCACGATAGACCAAATAATAATAAGGTTTCCTCACAATAAGAGGGAACAATCCAAGTTTAAAGAAAAGTGGTTCCTACACAATGCAGTTTGAAGCCACAAAAAAAAAAAAAAAAAAAAGGGAAAAAAAAACAGCCTGCCATCAACTCCTAGGGAAGTTCAGCCCAAGATTACTGCTGCAATTCCCCACACAAGGGTCCCTACACTCATTAGTGTGCATAGCTCTGCCCTGGTCAGGGTGAAGAGTGCAGAATTTAAACACCCAACATCTGCCAGCCTCACACGCCAGGATATGCCAGGCTGTAGGACTAATAAATCTGAGCATCAAAGCAGCAATTTCTTAAATCTCAAGAACTAGTAATAACAACTGCTAACATGGATCACATGGACGCCATAGCCACAACTGAACCCCAAAGCTTAAAAAATCCTTGCAATATAAATACAGCATTAACTAAAGAAGATCTGAAATCTCTCTGCACAAAGGAAGATATCAAGGAGATAATAGGAGAAGTTAAAAACTGGTATGGGGAGCTTAATAAAAAAAAAAAAAAAGTCCAAAGTCACAACTAGAGTCTCAGCACTAAAAGAAAACCACAACTCTGCTTATAATGACATACAACACATATCAAAAATGGCCTATGATCAGGAAGAGACTATCCACAATCTCCTAGAGAAAATGGAGGACCTAGACAACAGGGGCGAAGCAACAATCTGCGCATACGTGGCATCCCAGAGACAATCCAGCCGCAGCTCTAAAGGGCTGCCTTCAAGATCTATTTAGAACTGTAGACCCCTTAGGTTTAGCCTTCTTATCCTGAGGCAGGAAGGCACCCTTGCCCCCCCGTAACCGTAGATATGATCAAATCCAGGTCCGGGCCAAACAAAACCTTCCCCTTGAATGGAAGGGAAAGCACACAAGACTTAGAAGTCATGTCAGTAGACCACGACTTTAGCCACAGAGCCCTGTGGGATAAAAAGAAAAACCTGATGTCTTAGCATTCAGGCGAATAATCTGCATGTTAGCATCACAAATGAACGAATACGCCACTCTTAAGGCTTTGATTTGTTCTAGAATTTCATCGAGAGGAGTCTCCACCTCGACCATTGCTGATAGGGCATCACACCAGTAGGTAGCCGCACCAGCCACCGCGGCAACCACCGTCGTGGGTTAAGAAAACGAACCCCGTGAGTTGGAACATCTTCCGCAACATGGACTCCATATTTTTATCCATGGGCTCCTTGAAAGAGGAGCTATCCTCTAGCGGAATAGTCATTCTGTTAGCGAGCATGGAGATAGCACCATCCACCTCAGGGACGGTTACCCACAGTTGAAGCTGCGCTTCTGGAATGGGGAAAAGCTTTTTAAAAGAAGAAGAGGGGGAAAAGGACGAACCAAGTTTCTCCCATTCAATCTTAATAATGTTAGCCATCTTGATTGGAACCGGGAAGACCTGGGGCACTACCCTGTCCTCCTAAACCCTATCTAGTTTAGGGATCAAAGTTTCCTCCGGTAGTTTCGGTTCCGGAACCTTCAACGTAGCAAGTACCTCTTTTAGCAGAAAGCGTAAATGCTCCATCTTAAATTTAAAATCAGGCTCCTACTCGAACAGAGGCCTAGAAGTAGCCGATTCCGACCCAGAATCGACATCCTCCGATAAGTCGGAGTTGTCCTTCTCAGCAAATGATCTGTCTGAGACATCCAGCTGAGTCGAAGACCCCTGAGACGGATAGCCGTGCCATACCCTCCGCTTGCGCTTAGTAGGGCGAGGCATCACATTAATGGCCGCAGAAACCAACGTCTGTAACTGATAGGCGGGTAAAGTCTAGAGGCCAAAGGGCCCCTCCCGCAGGAGGATAAGTAGTGCCCTGGGGCACTGCTTGTGTAATCGGAGATGATTGCAGGGAACGCACCTCGCGGGGCGGAGAACCCTCAGAGGTGGACGGCTCAGTTGTACTAAATACTTTATTTTTTTTGGAAATAACAATATTGTCAAAGCATATGGAACAGAGTTGCGTAGGCGGTTCGACTGGAACCTCCTCACAATATACACAGTTAATTGTGAGGAAGGATATTAACAAACTTGAATCTGTGCAAAGGAGGGCTACCAAAATGGTACATGGTCTAAAAAATAAAACTTACCAGGATAGGCTCAATGACCTAAATATGTATAGCTTAGAGGAGAGAAGGGAAAGAGGTGATATGATAGCAACTTTCAAGTACATTAAAGGGTTTAGTAAAACTGAGGCTGTGGGTATTTTACATAAAATGGAAAATTCAAGAACAAGGGGTCATGAGCTCAAGCTAAAGGGTAGTAGATTCAGGAGTAATTTGAGGAAGCACTTCTTTACAGAAAGAGTGATTGATTTATGGAATAAACTTCCTCAAGAGGTAGTAGCAACAAACACTGTGGGGGACTTTAAAAATGCATGGGACAAGCATAGGGCTATCCTACGAACTAGATAAGTTTATACTGTTAGGTAAGGTGGGGCAGACTTGCTGGGCCTATGGCTCTTATCTGCCGTCAATATCTATGTTTCTATGTTAATGGGTTTAGAAAAAGTGGGAGTATACTCTAACATATCAGAGTACTCCTTAGCTTGCGCCTTTATTATGGACTTGATAAAAAATAAATGGCAGTCTTATAGCCCAATGGCCGGGGCACTCACCACCTTCTATGATCCGGACTACAAGAAACAGCTTTTGTCTCCTCCGAACGCAGGTCGAGAAAGAGGAAGTTGAAGAGGCCACACACGGTCACAAAGAGTGCCATGTATATATATATATATCCAAGTTATAACACAAGCACTCACTAGACTTGATTCAGGTGACATAAAAAGTGTTTTGGTTGGTCTGATGAAGGGTTGAACACCCCGAAACGTCAATGGTTTATATGGAATAAAACACTTTTTATTTCACTTGTATCAAGTGATGCAACTCGGGTCATGACAGGCGCGAGTTTGTCGCAAAAAAATATTGCAATAAAAAGTAATATTCTGCGTCATTGCAAGCCTAAGCCCACGGACATTTTGAACAGACTTCAAGATAAAACTAACTGGAAACCCCAGGTAAGTCTAAGAAACTCCCATCAACTTAATTTCAATGTTGAAACTGTTAGACTGCAAAGGGAAATACACAGACCTGACTCATGGCAAATGTATGCAATATATATTAAAAACTTTAAAATATAAAGTGCCAAACATAGCTGATGCGCCTATCACAGAAGAAAATCAAGCACATCTTGGTTCACCACCTCCACAAGGAGGCAAAGTTTGTAAAACTAAGGTAGGAGTGAGGTAGGAGGTGTATTTATAGGCATTTTGAGGTTTGGAAAACTTTGCCCCCTCCTGGTAGGAATGCATATCCCATACGTAACTATCTCATGGACTCTTGCCACTTACATGAAAGAAATTTAAATAACTTTAAATGTGCTCAAAACATAGCCATATGAGTGTCTAGCTGTTAATTAAAAATATACTTACTAACAGACACTCGTCCACTAGCAAATCAAGCCACAGACAGCCAAACCAGTACTGAAATACATCAGCAGAGGTTATGGAATAGGAGTATATGGTAGATCCATAAAGGGAGGTAAAAGACAAGTCCCTGCAACCAATTATAGAAGGTTTATGAAAAATTTCCCATGAGGTGAAAAAAGAATCACAAACCATACTCAAATATATCCCTCTGACTCTGACAAGCACTGCACACTGAGGGGAAACCGGGCCTTAATAGAGACTGAAAACCCCTCTCCCTGAAGAACCAAATGCAGATCTTCATTCTTAAACCACCTCCAGTGGAGGCAAAGTAAAGACTGAGGTATGTGTGAGGTGTATTACAGGGCTCTTGGGGTTTGGAAATGTGTCTCCTCCTAGTGGTAGAGAAGAGAAATTCCCAAGAGTAATGGATTGTTGACTCACCACCTGTATGAAATACATATTTTTACTCTTTTACCCCACTGTATTTATTTTTATCTGTGAGATACTCACAAACATGTTTTATCTTAGCAAAGCAAGTACTTCCAAAAATAAAACAAATGACACTGTTGGTTATAACCCATTTAGCACCAGTTTAACTTCACTTGTACACAAATATAGTAACAGAAAATGAGAAAATGTTTGTTTTTTGTTATATTCAGTGTTCTCCGCAGGACCTATTTAATGGGCACACCACCTGGCTAAAACTGCAGCCAATAGTAATTAAAGTGAATGTCAAGTTTGATAAAAACCCTATTAAAAACTGGGGCACTTTCATTCAAACTTTACATTTCGCTCATTTTGTTAATCTTGAAAGCGGCTCCAGCGATTTCCCCTCCTGCTGCTCGTCACTTCATACGTCAGCAATGATGAATATGGCATCCTCCAATCACGGCTCCCCCCAGGGCAATCATTGCCTGAGGCATTTTTGACATATGAAGCGGGGAAGCGCTGGTGAGGCTTTCAAGATAAAAAGGTAAGAATGTTAACAAAATGAGTGAAATGTAAAGTTTGATGAATGAAAGTGCCCCTGTTTTTAATAGGGTTTTTAAAAACCGGGCACTGATTCATCAAACTTGACATTCACTTTAAGATGAATGAGCTAATTTTACATTTTTTCAATGTTTGATGCACAAATAATCAATAAATCAATGTATGTTCAATTATATAATTAGTGTTTTGCATTTAAGGAACACTTTAATAGAAAATGCTATAATACTGCCCCCACTCGGTTACTTCACATGGCCACCTGGCTGGCAACATTCACTGAAGATGATAGGAGTAGAAATAAAATATCTAAAAATATTAGAGAAATGGTTTAACTAAATACACTTCTGATTTCACAATGCTGTTCAGATTCACTTAGCATAGTATTCAGTACATGAGCCTTTGGATTTTATATTCACCAAAGCAAGAGTTCATTTAGTAGCAGATATCTAATCTGTGTTGGAGAAGAGTTTGTTACACTGAGAAAGGGCTGTTAAGTCTGTCTTATTTTTATAATCACAGAAAAACTAGGATTTAAATTGACACAATAATGTTGTGGTTCACTGCAGCTGACACAGCTGCTATGAGATCTGCTACACAATCTATTCCATATGTGGCACAATGGGGGGTACAAAACAGTGAAAAAAATATCAGAAATAGTTTGAATTCGTATGGGTTCCTGAATATGTTTTAAGGAGGGGGCTTGGTACTTATTTTTAACCCTATCACTGTTATTTGCTAACAAATAATTCTAAATTGAGGTTACTCAAGTATATCATAAAGCAAAGTAGCAGACTTGGTCAGTGCAGCAACCTATAGTTCAAACCAGTAACTGAAAAGGAAGCAGTAACAGAAATAGAAAATTTAAGCCCCAGTGATGGATATATTCACCCTATGATAAGACAATACAACAAAAACCCCAGTGATGGATATATTCACCCTTTGATAAGACAATACAACAAAAACCCTTTTGGAACCCTAAGCCTTTGTGATGTCCATGTGGGATCACCAATAGGTGGTCATTTTGTCATCAGTCCTTCATCCAATCAGTACAGACATGTAGAACCACATCTATGGTGTAAAGACATTTCACATTCACTTGCTTATGCAAAAAAGGAAATTTATGCTTACCTGATAAATTTATTTATTTTACGATATGACGATTCCACAGATTCCATCCTTACTTATGGGATATCGCCTCCTGGTCAGCAGGAGGAGGCAAAGAGCTCCACAGCAGAGCTGCATAAATAGCTCCTCCCTTCCCCTCCAACCCAGTCATTCGACCTAAGTTAGGAAGAGAAAGGAAAAGCCAAGGAGCAGAGGTGACTGAAGTTTAACAAAAATAAAAACCTGTCTTATAAAAATGACAGGGTGGGCCGTGGACTCGTCATATCGTAAAATAAATACATTTATCAGGTAAGCATAAATTTCCTTTTACAAGATATGACGAGTCCACGGATTTCATCCTTACTTATGGGATACAATACCAAAGCTATAGGACACGGATGAAAAGGGAGGGGCAAGACAGGAACCTAAACGGAAGGCACCACTGCTTGAAGAACCTTTCTCCTAAAAACAGCCTCAGAAGAAGCAAAAGTACCAAATTTGGAACATTTGGAAAAAGTGTGAAGAGACGACCAAGTTGCAGCCTTGCAAATCTGTTCAACAGAAGCATCATTTTTAAATGCCCATGAGGAAGCCACAGCTCTAGTAGAATGAGCCGTAATCCGTTCTGGAGGCTGCTGCCCATCAGTCTCATATGCAACATGGATGATACTATTCAGCCAAAAAGAAAGAGGTAGCCGTAGCTTTCTGACCCCTACGTTACCCAGAAAAAACAATGAGATAGCTCAGTTGGTAAATGCCCTGACTACCACAAAAAGCCTGTTTAAAAGATCCAAGGTCACAGGTTTGAATCCCGGTAGGGCCGACTCAGCCCTTCATCCTTCCGAGGTCGATAAAAATGAGTACCATTAAATTGGGTAATAATAACAACTATTACTATTCAGCTGCCGATTTGGTGAATTCCGAGAGCGAGCGCTGAAAAAGCGCTCTGAGTCCCACTGGGAGAAAGGCGCTATATAAATACTAGTTATTATTTGACAAAAATCCTTAGTCGCCTGTAAGTAGAACTTAAAGCACGGACTACATCCAGATTATGTAACCGACGCTCCTTCTTAAAAGAAGGGTTAGGACACAAGGAAGGAACAATAATTTCCTGATTAATATTTTTATTTGAAACAACCTTAGAAAGAAAACCAGGTTTGGTACGCAACACTACCTTATCTGCATGGAAAATAAGAAAAGGAGAATCACATTGTAATGCCGAAAGCTCAGAAACTCTGCGAGCAGAAGAAATAGCAACCAAAAATAAAACTTTCCAAGATAATAACTTAATATCTATGGAATGCATAGGTTCAAACGGAACCCCTTGAAGAATATTAAGAACTAAATTCAAAATGCAAGGAGGAGCAATTGGTCTAAATACAGGCCTGATTCTAGTCAGAGCCTGACAAAAAGATTGAACAACTGGAACATCTGCCAGACGTTTGTGTAGCAAAATAGACAAAGCAGAAATCTGTCCCTTTAAGGAACTTGCTGACAACCCTTTCTCCAATCCTTCTTGGAGAAAAGATAAAATACTGGGAATCCTAACCCTACTCCATGAGTAGCCCTTGGATTCACACCAATAAAGATATTTACGCCATATCTTATGGTAAATCTTTCTAGTAACAGGCTTGCGTGCCTGAATCAAGGTATCAATGACCGCATCAGAGAACCCCCGCTTAGATAAAATCAAGCATTCAATCTCCAAGCAGTAAGCTGCAGATAAATTAGATTTGGATGATGGAAGGGTCCCTGAATGAGAAGGTCTTGCCTCAACGGAAGCCTCCACGGTGGCAGAGATGACATGTCCACCAGATCGGCATACCAAGTCCTGCGAGGCCACGCAGAAGCGATGAGATTTACCGAAGCCCTCTCCTGTTTGACTCGAGCAATCACCCGGGGAAAGAGATCAAATGGAGGGAACACATAAGCTAGGTTGAACTGCCAAGGCATCTATCAGTTCGGCCTGTGGATCCCTGGACCTGGATCCGTATCTCGGGAGCTTGGCATTCTGACAAGATGCCATGAGATCCAGCTCCGGTCTGCCCCATCTGAGAATCAGGATGGCAAAGACCTCCGGGTGGAGTTCCCACTCCCCCGGATGAAACGTCTATCTGCTCAAAAAATCCGCTTCCCAGTTGTCTACTCCTGGGATGTAGATTGCTGACATAACAAGAGTGAGCCTCCGCCCACCGAATTACCTTGGATACTTCTGTCATTGCCAAGGAACTCCTTGTTCCTCCCTGATGATTGATGTAAGCCACAGTCGTGATGTTGTCCGACTGAAACCGGATGAACTTTGCCGAAGCCAACTAAGGCCAAGCCTGAAGAGCATTGAATATTGCCCTCAACTCCAGAATATTGATTGGAAGTAGAGACTCCGACCGAGTCCACACACCCTGAGCCTTCAGGGAATTCCAGACTGCACCCCACCCTAGAAGACTGGCGTCCATTGTCACTAACACCCATGAGGGTCTGCAGATGCAAGTCCCTTGGGACAGATGATCCTGCGACAACCACCAAAGAAGAGAGTCTCTTGTCTCCTGATCTAGATCTATCTGAGGAGACAAATTTGCATAATCTCCATTCCACTGTCTGAGCATGCTCAGTTGTAGAGGTCTGAGATGAAAACGAGCAAACGGAATGATGTCCATTGCCGCCACCATCAATCCAATTACCTCCATGCACTGAGCCACTGATGGCCGAGGATTGGACTGAAGGGATCGGCATGTATTCAGAATCTTTAACTTTCTGACTTCCGTCAAGAAGATTTTCATGGATATAGAATCTATTAGAGTTCCTAGGAAGGGAACCCTTGTCTGTGGAATTAGTGAACTCTTTTCTAGATTCACCTTCCACCCGTGAGTCCTTAGAAAGGACAGAACAATGTCGGAATGAGACTTTGTCAGCTGATAAGACGACGCCTGGATCAGAATATCGTTAAGATAAGGCACCACTGCAATGCCCCGCGGCCTGAGAACCGCCAGCAGAGACTCTAGAACCTTTGTGAAGATCCTGGGTGCCATGGCCAGCCCGAAAGGAAGGGCCACAAACTGAAAATGTTTGTCCAGAAAGGCAAACCTCTGGAACTGGTGATGATCTCTGTGGATAGGAATATGAAGCTATGCATCCTTTAATTCCACGGTAGTCATATATTGACCTGGATCAATAGAAGAATTGTCCGAATAGTCTCCATCTTGAAGGATGGAACTCTGAGAAACTTGTTTAGACTCTTGAGATCTAAAATGGGTCGGAACGTTCCCTCTTTTTTGGGAACCACAAAAAGGTTTGAGTAAAACCCCTGCCCTTGCTCCTGTTTTGCCTCTCTTTTTATCTGGTCTACAGACAATCGTGAAAGAAGAAACCTTCCCTTTGGGAAGGAATTTTTGAACTCCAACTGATACCCTTGAGAAACGATTTCTAGTGTCCAGGGACCCTGAACATCTCTTATCCAAGCTGGGACAAAGAGAGAAAAAAGTCTGCCCCCTACTAGATCCGGTCCCGGATCGGGGGCAGCCTCTTCATGCTGTCTTGGTAGCAGCAGCAGGTTTCTTGGGGTGTTTACCCTTGTTCCAACCCTGGTTAGGTTTCCAGGTGGGTTTGGCTTGAGAATAATTCCCTTCCTGTTTAACAAAAGAGGAAGAGGAGATTCCCCTGAAGTTTCGAAAGGAACGAAAATTACTCTGCCGTCCCCTTTGTTTAGCTGTTTTGTCCTGAGGGAGGAGGTGACCCTTACCTCCCGTAATGTCAGAAATGATCTCCTTCAAGTCAGGCCCGAACAGGGTCTTACCCTTGAAAGGAATCGCCAAGAGCTCTGATTTAGCGGACACATCTGCAGACCAAGATTTTAACCATAAGGCTCTTTGCGCTAAAATGGAAAATCCTGAATTCTTAGCCGCCAATTTGGCAATCTGAAAAGCGGCATCCGTAATAAAAGAATTAGCCAGTTTAAGGGCCTTAATTATATCCATTACTTCTTCTAAAGGAGTCTCAGTCTTAAGGGACTCTTCTAGAGCGTCAAACCAAAAGGCAGCCGCAGTTGTGACTGTTACAATGCAGGCCGTCGGTTGTAATAGGAACCCTTGATGAACATATAGCTTCTTTAGAAGACCCTCCAACTTTTTATCTATAGGGTCTTTGAAAGCACAACTGTCCTCAATAGGGATAGTTGTACGCTTAGCCAGGGTAGAGATAGCTCCCTCCACTTTAGAGACCGTCTGCCAAGAGTCCCGAAAGGTGTCAGCTATAGGGTACATTTTCCTAAAAATAGGGGAAGGGGAGAACGGGATACCCGGTCTCTCCCATTCACTTGTAATAATTTCCGAAATTCTCTTAGGAACCGGAAACACATCGGAATAAGAGGGGACCTCTAAGTATTTGTCCATCTTACTCAATTTCTCTGGTGGAACCCCAATAGAGTCACAGTCATCCAGAGTCACCAAAACCTCTCGTAGCAAAAGGTGGAGGTGTTCAAGTTTAAATCTAAATGACATGACGTCCGAATCTGTCTGGGGTAATGCACTTCCTGAGTCAGACAGTTCCCCTTCAGACAGGGCCTCCCTACCCCCTAATTCAGAGCCCTGGGAAGGTATATCGGAGATAGCCATTAAAGCATCAGAAGTTGCAGGGACGTGGGTTTCTGTCCTGCTGTGTTTGCCTTGTAACACTGGCAACTTAGATAAAACTTCTGTAAGAGTGGATGACATAACTGCAGCCATATCCTGCAGAGTAAATGAAGCAGACGCCGTTGAAGAACATGGCGTCACCTGAGCGGGCGTTAAGGGCTGTGACGATTGGGGATAAAGATGCGGCATACCCTGAATTTCATTAGATATATCTTTATTAAAGAAAATTTGTTCTTTACACTATAAAGCCCTCTCAACACAGGGGGTTCCACAATGGCATCTAAACACATAGGACATGTACTTTGTTCAAGGTCATCCATTTTGACAACCTGGACAAAAAAGGCAAGCTTGGTCAAAAGCACTTAAAATATATATAGTGTAACATTAATTTTTTTTGTGTAGTACTGTGTCTTTAAGAAAAATAAAATCTATCAGAATTAAAGCTCGATATATAAGGCAAAGAGCCAATGTTTTCACATCCCCTGCACGTGGGCCTTGGCAAAATAAGCTGTTTAACATTTAGAGTATACCAGCATATAAGGAGCCTCCAGTCCTGTTAGTATTATCAGCCTGAGGAAAAAGCGCGGTCAGGGCTTAGAAACGCGTAGCATTATTTACACAGATCTATTGTTTGACCTGTGTTTGTTTTTATATATTTTATTAAAAATTTTTACTATCTTATACTGGAGTCCTTCTTTATACTTCATCCGTCGTTTACCAGCAGTGGTTCTGGGGCATTCATCGTATTGCAGCAGCACAGCCTGGATATATATGTGCACTAGGTCACTGAAATATACCTAGTACGCCTCATTTGCACTAAAGTGTGCAACACAGTCTGTGAGTATTCTCTTGTGACCACAATTCAACATCCACTATATCTTCATAACTGATTTGCACTAGGGGTTGCCCTCTTGTTCTCTTTATTATTGGCAAAATAAGTGCTATACTTATAAAAAAATCCCTCAGTCACCTCGCTGCAGCTCCGCTGTGGCTCCTACCTGCCTCCATGTGAACAGCCTCAACTCCTCAAGGACGGCACACCTAAGATCGCTTGTAAAATAACATAATTTATGTAAGAACTTACCTGATAAATTCATTTCTTTCATATTGGCAAGAGTCCATGAGCTAGTGACGTATGGGATATACATTCCTACCAGGAGGGGCAAAGTTTCCCAAACCTCAAAATGCCTATAAATACACCCCTCACCACACCCACAAATCAGTTTAACGAATAGCCAAGAAGTGGGGTGATAAAAAAAAAAGTGCGAAAGCATAAAAAATAAGGAATTGGAATAATTGTGCTTTATACAAAAAAATCATAACCACCACAAAAAAGGGTGGGCCTCATGGACTCTTGCTAATATGAAAGAAATGAATTTATCAGGTAAGTTCTTACATAAATTATGTTTTCTTTCATGTAATTAGCAAGAGTCCATGAGCTAGTGACGTATGGGATAATGACTACCCAAGATGTGGATCTTTCCACGCAAGAGTCACTAGAGAGGGAGGGATAAAATAAAGACAGCCAATTCCTGCTGAAAATAATCCACACCCAAAATAAAGTTTAATGAAAACATAAGCAGAAGATTCAAACTGAAACCGCTGCCTGAAGTACTTTTCTACCAAAAACTGCTTCAGAAGAAGAAAACACATCAAAATGGTAGAATTTAGTAAAAGTATGCAAAGAGGACCAAGTTGCTGCTTTGCAAATCTGATCAACCGAAGCTTCATTCCTAAACGCCCAGGAAGTAGAAACTGACCTAGTAGAATGAGCTGTAATCCTTTGAGGCGGAGTTTTACCCGACTCGACATAGGCATGATGAATTAAAGATTTCAACCAAGATGCCAAAGAAATGGCAGAAGCTTTCTGGCTTTTTCTAGAACCAGAAAAGATGAAAAATAGACTAGAAGTCTTTCGGAAAGATTTAGTAGCTTCAACAAAATAATACAAAGCTCTAACAACATCCAAAGAATGCAATGATTTCTCATTAGAATTCTTAGGATTAGGACATAATGAAGGAACCACAATTTCTCTACTAATGTTGTTAGAATACACAACCTTAGGAAAAAATTCAAAAGAAGTTCGCAACACCGCCTTATCCTGATGAAAAATCAGAAAAGGAGACTCACAAGAAAGAGCAGATAATTCAGAGACTCTTCTGGCAGAAGAGATGGCCAAAAGAAACAAAACTTTCCAAGAAAGAAGTTTAATGTCCAAATGAATGCATGGGTTCAAAAGGAGGAGCTAGAAGAGGCCCCAGAACCAAATTCAAACTCCAAGGAGGAGAAACTGACTGAATGACAGGTTTTATACGAACCAAGTCTTGTACAAAACAATGAATATCAGGAAGATTAGCAATCTTTCTGTGAAAAAGAACAGAAAGGGCAGAGATTTGTCCTGTCAAGGAACTTGCGGACAAACCTTTATCTAAACCATCCTGAAGAAACTGTAAAAAAAAAAATTCTCGGAATTCTAAAAGAATGCCAGGAAAAATGATGAGAAGACACTAAGAAATATAAGTCTTCCAGACTCCATAATATATCTCTCTAGATACAGATTTACGAGCCTGTAACATAGTATTAATCACAGAGTCAGAGAAACCTCTTTGACCAAGAATCAAGCGTTCAATCTCCATACCCTTAAATTTAAAGATTTGAGATCCTGATGGAAAAAAGGACCTTGCGACAGAAGGTCTGGTCTTAACGGAAGAGCCCACGGTTGGCAAGAGGCCATCCGAAAAAGAATCCGTCCATGCTGGAGCTACCAGCAGAACAAACGAGCATTCCTTCAGAATCTTGGAGATTACTTTTGGAAGAAGAACTAGAGGCGGAGAGATATAGGCAGGATGATACTTCCAAGGAAGTGATAATGCATTCACTGCCTCCGCCTGAGGATCCCGGGGTCTGAACAGATACCTGGGAAGTTTCTTGTTTAGATGAGAAACCATCAGATCTATTTCTGGAAGTTCCCACATTTGAACAATCTGAAGAAATACCTCTGGGTGAAGAGACCATTCGCCCGGATACAACGTTTGACGACTGAGATAATCCGCTTCCTAATTGTCTATACCTGGGAAATGAACCGCAGAGATTAGACAGGAGCTGGATCCCGCACAAACCAGAATTTGAGATACTTCTTTCATAGCCAGAGGACTGTGAGTCCCTCCTTGATGATTGATTTATGCCACAGTTGTGACATTGTCTGTCTGAAAACAAATGAACGACTCTCTCTTCAGAAGAGGCCAATACTGAAGAGCTCTGAAAATTGCACGGAGTTCCAAAATATTGATCGGTAATCTCACCTCCTGAGATTCCCAAACCCCTTGTGCCGTCAGAGACCCCCACACAGCTCCCCAACCTGTAAGACTTGCATCTGTTGAAATTACAGTCCAGGTCGGAAGAACAAAAAGAAGCCCCCTGAACTAAACGATGGTGATCTGTCCACCACGTCAGAGAGTGTCGTACAATCAGTTTTAAAGATATTAATTGAGATATCTTTGTGTAATCCCTGCACCATTGGTTCAGCATACAGAGCTGAAAAGGTCGCATGTGAAAATGAGCAAAGGAGATCGCGTCCGATGCAGCAGTCATAAGACCTAAAATTTCCATGCATAAGGCTACCAAAGGGAATGATTGTGACTGAAGGTTTTGACAAGCTGATATCAATGTTAGACTTCTCTTGTCTGACAAAGACAGAGTCATAGACACTGAATCTACCTGGAAACCTAAAAAGGTTACCCTTGTCTGAGGAATCAATGAACTTTTTGGTAAATTGATCCTCCAACCATGATCTTGAAGAAACAACACAAGTCGATTCGTATGAGATTCTGTTAAATGTGAAGACTGAGCAAGTACCAAGATATCATCCAAATAAGGAAATACCAATACCCTGTTCTCTGAATACAGACAGAAGGGCACCGAGAACCTTTGTAAAAATTCTTGGAGCTGATGCTAAGCCAAACGGTAGAGCCACAAAACCGGTAATGCTTGTCTAAAAAAGAGAATCTCAGAAACTAAAAGTGATCTGGATGAATCGGAATATGCAGATATGCATCCTGTAAATCTATTGTAGACATATAATGCCCTTGCTGAACAAAAGGCAGGATAGTCCTTACAGCTACCATCTTGAATGTTGGTATCCTTACATAACGATTCAATATTGATAGATCCGGAACTGGTCTGAAGGAATTGACCTTCTTTGGTACAATGAAGAGATAGAATAAAACCCCAGCCCCTGTTCCAGAACTGGAACTGGCATAATTACTCCAGCCAACTCTAGATCTGAAACACATTTCAGAAATGCTTGAGCCTTCGCTGGGTTTACTGGGACACGGGAAAGAAAAAAATCTCTTTGCAGGAGGCCTTAACTTGAAGCCAATTCTGTACCCTTCTGAAACAATGTTCTGAAACCAGAGATTGTGAACGGAATTGATCCAAATTTCTTTGAAAAGAACGTAAACTGCCCCATACCAGCTGAGCTGGAATGAGGGCCGCACCTTCATGGGGACTTAGGAGCTGGCTTTGGGTTTCTATAAGGCTTGGATATATTCCAAACTGGAAATGGTTTCCAAAATGATACCGCTCCTGAGGATGAAGGATCAGGCTTTTGTTCCTTGTTGTGATGAAAGGAACGAAAACAATTATTAGACCTAAATTTACCTCAGATTTTTTATCCTGTGGTAAAAAAGTTCCCTTCCTTCCAGTAACAATTGAGATAAAAGAATCCAACTGAGAACCGAATAATTTATTACCCTGGAAAGAAAGGGATAGCAAAGTTGACTTAGAAGACATATCAGCATTCCAAGTTTTAAG